>NC_057794.1:162257209-162557209 GCF_018294505.1 Triticum aestivum
GCCCCCGCGCCGGCAACGACGAACACCGTCCCCGCGCCCTAGATCCGCCGGTCCACGCCTCCATGACCCCCACACACCCCGCTCACCAGCGTCGCCACCTCCCCGCCCCACAGCGCGCCGCCTCCCCACCTTACAGCACGCCGCCGTCATGTCTCGTGGTTCTCCCAGCGCGCCTCCGCGCATCCCGACCACTGTGGGCCGATGCTGCTCCAACCCCCACCCCAACCCCCAGCACACGCTGAACCACTCCTCGGTGGTCCCTGTCGGTGTCAAAACCGGCGGATCTCGGGTAGGGGGTCCCGAACTGTGCGTCTAGGCGGATGGTAACAGGAGGCAGGGGACACAATGTTTTACTCAGGTTCGGGCCCTCTTGATGGAGGTAAAACCCTACGTCCTGCTTGATTAATATTGATGATATGGGTAGTACAGGAGTAGATCTACCACGAGATCGAAGAGGCTAAACCCTAGAAGCTAGCCTATGGTATGATTGTTGTTCGTCCACCGGAGAGGGCTAGGGTTACATAGAGTCGGTTAGAATGTTAGGAGATCTACATATCCGTATTGCCAATCTTGCCTTCCACGCCAAGGAAAGTCCCTTCCGGACACGAGACGAAGTCTTCAATCTTGTATCTAAATAGTCCAGGAGTCTGGCCGAAGGTATAGTCCGGCTATCCGGACACCCCCTAATCCAGGACTCCCTCAGTAGCCCCTGAACCAGGCTTCAATGATGACGAGTCCGGCGCGCAGATTGTCTTTGGCATTGCATGGCGGGTTCCTCCTCCAAGTACTTCATAGAAGATTTCGAACACAAAGGTAGTGTCTGGCTCTACAAAATAAGTTTCCACATATTGCCATACAGAGAATAATATTTACACTAATCTAATCTACTGACGTATTCTGTAGCGTGACATCACACCATGGCCAAGTCTTTATTCGAATTGTTTTACTGTCCCACCTCAGCACGTTTAGCGAGGCGATTTCAAAGCAGAGATCGTGTCCCCTTATTCCGGGATTCTCATCAATACGGGCGTGGGTAACCCAACCGTACCCATTGGTTTGTTTTCTTGATCAAAGGCGAGTCCCAAACGGTCATGGGGAGGGCCCTTGGTATTCAACCCCTTATAGAGAGACCAAGGCCTTACTCCTTTCTTTCAATCTCAAACGAGTTTTCCCTTCGCCTCGAGTTCCAACACTCAAGGCTCCAGATTTCAGGCGCTTCGGACCTTCAACAATGTCCGGTTCCGACCTTCGAGGCTGATGGATGCCCTCCTCCATCACGGAGGAGGACGTGCTGAAGTTGAGAGAGGCCAGGTTCTTGACCGGCGAAATCTCGCATAGGCTGCCTGCTCAGGGGCAGGTCATTCCCACTCCCAAGCCTGGTGAGAGTGTGGTGTTCATGTATTACTTCCTTCGGGGGCTAGGCTTCCTGACGGATCCCTTCGTGAGGGGGCTCATGTTTTATTATGGGCTGGAATTTCACGACTTAGCTCCGGAGTCCATCCTCCATATTTCCTCATTCATTGTCGTGTGTGAAGCCTTCCTCCGTATTACTCCTCACTTCGGACTATGGCTCAAGACCTTCAAAGTAGAGCCGAATATGATCGAGGGACGGCACGCGGAGTGTGAAGGTGCTTTTATAAGCAAGAATGCTGGTGCTCCATGGACCGAGGGCTCTTTTCAAGAGGAGTCCAACTTATGGCAACGAGAGTGGTTTTATATCACAGCTCCCAGGAGCACCAAGTGGGTGGCGCTGCCTGCTTTCCGCTCAGGTCCCCCGCCACGACTGGCGTCATGGGTCAATAAGGGGCTGGACTGGGGGTTGGCAAAGGACGTGCCCCTGTTGCTGGGCCGCATCCGAGATCTCCTAGAAAGAGACATCAGTCTGGTAGTGGTGACGCAGGTTATGTTAATTCGCCAAGTTCTACCCTGCAAACGTCGCCCCCTCCGCCTGTGGGAGTTCAACCCGGAGGGACCACGAGTTCTCCAACATTTTCTTGGCATGACGCCCATGGAGATGTACAAATTGTTCTTCGAACCACAAGTAGTGTGTCCGGATTCTACGGAGGACGCAGGTCTGAGCTGCAATCGTCCGGATACTCAAGTAAGTAGCCTTGTGCCTGGACTCGCTATCCGTATATTTATCATAAAATTGCCCCTAAAAGAGTTGTCCTTTAAACAGGATTGGATAGCGAAAGCAAAGCTAATCAGGTGTCCGACCCCCCTCCCCGAGACCACGCCGGGTCCCATGCTAGTCAGGATGTTGGAGGTTGTGCCTTCAAAGGAAAGCGAGGGAGGGGACAAGGAAGCTACATCCTCCTCGAAGGAGGTTGTCTGGAAGGGAGGAATCGAAAATTCCTCTCCTCAAGGGAAGAAGAGGACCGCCTCTGAAGACCCGGAGACCATGGCCTCAAAGCGGGGGAAAAAATCTTCTCCAGAGGGTCCTGTGCTGGGGGATACTTCGGCCGAATTATGCCCTCAAGGGGATCAGCCCTCCACCGAGCCGTAAGTAGAGAGGAGTTTTCTTTTTAAGAAATGAGAGAAATCCTTGCTTTATATCTGAGAAAAGTAATCGAAAATTTACCTTGTAGCTCGGACCTTAGCCCTTCTCAGCAGAGCTCGTCTTTGGGGATCTTCTTCCGGAGATGATGGAGAGCGGAACGCCTCCCCCTGTCGTACTGCCTTGAGAGGCGGGCGACCCTGAGGTATCGTCGCGGAGGGTTTCTCCGAATCCGGCAGGGCCGGAAGGTAGTCATATGGCCCCCCAAAGCCCTCCGCGTTCGGCCTTCGAAAAGGGCCATCGGACGAGTCCAGCGCCGTCTGGTGCGCGGTCGGAGGAGCTGAAGGATCTGCTAGGGCGAGCATCTATCTCAGAGGAGCACCATGCATTGATGGGTACGGTGATTGAGAGTATTTCATCCGCAGAGAGCGGATTCCCCGAGGCCGTCAGGAGTTTACTGACAGGTTTTGAGGTACGCGAAATAATGTACCCTTTTTGGACAGTTGCGCATAAATAAGATGCGCCCTGTGTAGATAGTAGCACCTGAGACTCTGTGCATTGTCAAAAGTGACGGCGCGCAGAGGATCATAATCCCAGGTCTAATATGCCGCCTTCATACGTAGGTGGCGAAGTGTCCAGTGTCAAGCCGGACTGATGAATTTGCCAAGCTAAAGCCGCAACTTGACGTGGGAGGTGCCGACATCACGCTTGTCAACAAGCGGCTTGACGAGGCCCAAGGTATGTAATTCCTCCGGCGGCACCTGGTAAGAGGAGCTTTATGCCAGTATCTTACAATGTGTGCGCTTGATGCAGATGGTGCTGCTGCCATGGAGAATCTTTGGGTGGAACTTGCTCGAGCCAAGGAGCAAGCCAGGAAAAGTGATGCGGCTGCCAGAAAGGCAATTGAAGAGCTGAAAGCCGAACAGGCTGCTCACTGCCGAAGCAAGAAGGAAATGGCCGAGATGGCCGTGAAGCTGAAGAACACTGCTGACTGTTGCAAGCTTCTTGAAAAAGAAGATCGGGCAGAACAGACGGACCTGGAGAAGGCCATTTCCGATGCCAAGGATGCTCGCTCTGCAATGAGAGCTATGAAGGAGGAGCTGCGTCAGGCCGGAGAGGTCGCGGCTGGAAAGCCCTTTATGCTGCGGAGGAAGTTCTGTGATCCTAAACATGCTCCGTTAGACCGGATGTGGAGTACAACGGACACCTATCTGGATTTGGCAGCGAGTGCCATGGATGCGGCCGAACACTTCCGAGATCAGGAAGATCGCGAAGTAGAAAAGCTCTTTTGGTCGCAGTTCCACAATCCGGAGCGTCCACTGTCATTAGCCGATCGTTTGGCCGAATGGGCCGAGCTAAATAGGTTGCCCGGACTCGCCGTGAAGTATGTCATGAGTCATTTGTGGCCAGAGAGGCCAGAGCCGAAAAGTTATTTCAACTTGGTGCAGCAGTTCCTTGGTGCGGCGCCGCATATCAATGCGATGAAGAGGTCAGCGTGCATAGAGGGTGCGCGGATTGCTCTTGCCCGTGTGAAAACATACTGGGCAGAAATGGAGGCCACCACTGTTGCATCCCCAGACTCGGATGGAAGCCGAGTACCTGCCGAGCACTATTTTCAGGAAGTTCTGCAAGGTGCTCGTTTAATAGAGACACAGTGCTCGAAGGATACTATATTCGAATAGCATATATTATTGTAAAACAATATTTTGATAAATTGTAGAGGCTTTTTATACTTGTGCCTGCAAGTATTATAATACCTCCTGTGCGGCCGTTTAACATATATGTATATATAATCTGAAAGATGGTAGTCGTCGGGTTCAGCCCCACGCACATAATGCGGGGGTGTTTGCAGAAGGCGCATTTTCACACTTGATCCAACGTCTTGGTCCTACAAAGGAGGTGATAGCACAACGAACTAGGCAATCGGACTATGATGCTTTATCACTTTCACTTAGCCATAGCAGTTTGACAGTGAGGCTACTTATATAGCCCCTGGTGGCGCATGCGCTCGCCCGAACTCGGGGCGCGTATCTGCCTGGCCGGGAAGCGGCCCTTCGTTAATGAGGAGGAATCCTAAAGATTCTAGTAAGTTTTCGGCTTTCTCTACTGAGGTGCTCGCCTGGCCGAACCGGGGCACAATCGCAGTAGTTCTCCTAGTGCCGCCTTAGCCGATAGAACGGAACGTAAGGTGGCAAAACACAGGAGCCGGGCAAACCCAACATTTGACCAAAGACATGATTCGGAGTTGATGCATATAAGGCCAAACTCGCGACGCCGAACACTCCCTAAGGTATTCGGTCTTTATGAGAGCAGGCGGGATAACGCCCTTGGTAATAAGCCCCTAGTGTCCAGGTACGCGCAAAACTCTAACGTGGCCACATGCCAAAACGCCAGCCTCCTCCTTGGTTATACCAAGAAACCAGGGGATATGTATCAACAAGAGATAGTAAAAAAGGTTTACGCAGGGTCTTAATCTGAAAAGAATCCTTGGAACGGGTCCCTGCTGCACGTCTGCGCCTATGTCTCCGTTGTGCCGTATCCTGGACAGGCGTAGCACGGTGTTCATCTGTAAAAGAAAGGAACTTAGTTTAGGAAAGATCGTGCCGAACATGGGTTATACTAAATAAATGAAGTATAAATCAAAATGGGTAAAATTGAGCTTTATTGTCTCTTGTTTTATATGCGCAGAGCCCCTAGTACAGGGGTATACGGCTATTAAGCCTTTATCAATTGTATGTTTATGCCGGACTCGTCTAGCCGTGTCCGTGGTCTTGACGACCTGTTTAGGTGCTTTGGCTGGTGAAGCCGCTTTATTGTGGGGCTGTCAAAGTAGCCGCACTGTCTTCCACGCGGGAGGAACACTCAATGTTTTCCCTTTAATGAGATGATGCCTCGTGGACCGGGCATCTTAAGCGTAAGAGATGCATAATGCGGTATTGCGTTAAAGCGGGCGAAAGCTTTGCGTCCCAGCAGTGCTTGATAGCTACTTGAGAATGGGCGATGTTGAAAGTTAGCTGTTCGCGACAGAAGTTATCGGGAGAGCCGAACATAACTTCTAGCCCGAGAGAACCCATGCAACGGGCGTCCGGGCCTGGCGTTACCCCTTGAAAGGAGGTTTTTGCTATGGCGAATTTTTGTTGGGTCTATCCCCATGTTTCGGATTGTGTCCTGGTATAACAGGTTTAGACCACTGTCGCCGTCCATCAGGACATTTGTAAAGTGGAGTCCGCCGATTATTGGATCTAATACCAAGGTAGTCCAGCCTGCATTCCGGATACTTCTAGAGTAATCCTGATGGTCGAAGGTGATTGGTTTTAACAACCATTGGCGAGACTCCTTTGGGATAGGCCATATGGCGCGTATCTCTGTTGGCGCCATTCTGTTCGTCACGTGAAGTAAGTTTACTGTTTTGACTTCTTGTGGGAAATCCTTTTGTTTCCTGGTGCTCTGCTTGTGGGGTTCGTCGTCGTCCTCACTTGGTGTGTCGAGCCCCTTGTGTTCGGCGTTGAGTTTGCCGGATTGCTTGAAAACCCAACAATCTCTGTGGGTATGGTTCGCAGGCTTCCCGGGAGTACTGTGTATTTGACATATCTTGTCCAAGATTTTGTTTAAGTTGGATAGCTCGTCCCTGTTATCCTTGAGGGGCGGATTTCTTTGATTCTGCCGCGAGCTTTTGAATCCGGCATTGACCGCCGTGCTCCTTGGGCTGTTTCTCTTATTCCGGTGCTGGTCCTTGTTGGGTCGAGGTTTTCCATTTCCATCCCTAACTTCGGATGTACTTGGGTCGCTGGTGCTACATCTTGCCAACCAGCTGTCCTCTCCTGCGCAAAAGCGGGTCATGAGGCTTGTTAATGCGGCCATTGTTCTTGGCTTTTCTTGGCCAAGGTGTCTGGCGAGCCATTCATCTCGAACGTTATGCTTAAAAGCTGCTAGGGCTTTGGCGTCCGGATAGTCGACTATCTGATTCTTTTTAGTAAGAAATTTGTTCTAGAATTTCTGGGCTGATTCTCCGGGCTATTGAGTTATGTGACTGAGATCGTCTGCATCCGGAGGGAGGACATAGGTCCCTTGAAAATTTGCCCGGAAAGCATCCTCAAGCTCTTCCCAACTTCCAATGGTGTTTTTGGGAAGACTTTTGAGCCAATGCCGGGCTGGCCCTTTAAGCTTGAGGGGTAAGTATTCTATGGCGTGGAGGTCATCTCGTCTGGCTATGTGTATGTGGAGGATATAATCCTTGATCCAGACCCCAGGGTCTGTTGTTCCGTCGTACGCCTCTATGTTTACAGGTTTGAATCCCGTTGGAAATTCATGGTCCAGCACCTCATCGGTGAAACATAGGGGGTGTGCGGCACCCCTGTATTTGGGTGTGTCGTGATGTTCGGATATTTGTTGTGTTGCATTGCTTACTAGAGCTTGCTTTCTTGGCCCATAGATAGATCTGGCTGGGCCATCTTTTTGATGCAGATCCTTTGGTGGATCGCCTACCCGCTTGTGTGCATCGCCGCTTGCCGCTCCATGCTGGCCATGCGGCCGTCTATCCTACCGGGTGGCTTTCCTATTTTTTGACTGCGGGGGCTCTAAGGCCTCCTCGTCAAATTCAGGCAGTAGCTTTCGCTTTAGATAGCTTTTTGTGCGGCAACTGCCGCCATATTTGTCTGCGGTGTTGCGTACTTTGCTCCATCTGATTCTGAGTGCATCTTCCGCAGTTTTGAGCTTCCGCTTCTGCTTTTTCAGGCTACGCGTAGTAGCGACGAGCCCTTCGTGGAGGTTCTTCTGCTCCATGCGCCTATCCGGCATAAGGTCGTCCGGACAGTTGTTTTCGCCGGGGACGGGGTGTTCGGTTTGTTTATCCAAGTTTCCCTGTTCAGACGTTTGCTCGAAGGCATGTTCGTCGTCCGCCGGCTCGTCCTGCTCTATGGTTGGGTCTGTATAGCTGTTGTCTCTATCGAGGCGGGGCTTGGAGTGGCGCTTACGTCGCCGCTTTGATTGCTTTTCGAGTGAACGATCCCTTGTTGCATCCCTGTGTTCCTCGTCATCGCTTCCTTTGGGTGTGTCCACCATGTATACATCATGAGATGAGGTGGCTGTCCAGTGCCTTATAGGCGTTGGTTCATGTTCATCTCCTACATCGTCGTCCATACCGTCGATGTATTCGGAGTCGAAGTCGAGCACGTCGTTTAAATTATCAACAGTGGCTACAAAGTGGGTGGTGGGTGGGCTTTGAATTTCTTCATCATCCGCATCCCAACCTTGTTGACCATAGTCCGGCCAGGGCTCTCCTGTTAAAGAGAGATACTTTAGTGAATTCAGAATACCGCCGAAGGGCGAGTGCTGAAAGATGTCCGCGGCGGTGAACTCCATGATCGGCGCCCAATCGGGTTCGATCGGTAGGGGCGCGGAGGGCTCGGAGTCTGGAGAGGAGTCCGGCTCCTTGGAGTCACGGGCTTCGCAGAGAATAGGGCTGGTGTTCGGCTCGATTGCCGTAGAGATTGCAGCCCCCGAGGCGGTGTCCAACCACCCATCCTCGATTGGTGCAGTTGGCTCTGAATTAAGGGTCGGAGCTGATGCAGGTGCGGCCTCCAGGGCACCATTCGGCGGTAGAGCTAGATCATGCCCATCGTGACAGTGCGGCGCGCTCGGCTGTGGCTCAAATCCGTCGAAGATCAAGTCTCTGCGGAGGTCCACTGTGTAGTTTAAACTTCCGAATCTGACCTGACGGCCAGGGGCGTAGCTTTTGATCTGCTCCAGATGGCCAAGCGAATTGACCCGCAGTGCAAATCCGCCAAATACGAAGATCTGTCTGGGGAGAAAAGTCTCACCCTAGATCGCATCGTCGTTGATGATCGGAGGAGCCATCGGGCCTAAAAGTGACGACACAGAGGAACTCTCAATGAAAGCACCAATGTCGGTGTCAAAACCGGCGGATCTCGGGTAGGGGGTCTCGAACTGTGCGTCTAGGCGGATGGTAACAGGAGGCAGGGGACACGATGTTTTACCCAGGTTCGGGCCCTCTTGATGGAGGTAAAACCCTACGTCCTGCTTGATTAATATTGATGATATGGGTAGTACAAGAGTAGATCTACCACGAGATCGGAGAGGCTAAACCTTAGAAGCTAGCCGATGGTATGATTGTTGTTCGTCCTATGGACTAAAACCCTCCGGTTTACATAGACACCGGAGAGGGCTAGGGTTACATAGAGTCAGTGACAATGATAGGAGATCTACATATCTGTATCGCCAAGCTTGCCTTCCATGCCAAGGAAAGTCCCTTTCGGACACGGGACGAAGTCTTCAATCTTGTATCTTCATAGTCCAGGAGTCCGGCCGAAGGTATAGTCCGGCTATCCGGACACCCCCTAATCCAGCACTTCCTCAGTCCTCGTCTGGCGCTTCCCCAAACGAGCATCTGGACTCGCCGTGGATGTGGCCTCCTGGCTCCGCCCCACCCGTGCCTCCTCCCTATTATGCGGCGGCCCAACCATCCATCTCGAGCAAAAGAAGTTCAATGCCTCGCACACGAGCAGTCCATCCAGCTTTTCATTGTGGGTCTCCCACAGCACCCTCGAGGACCTGCCCAAGGCCGAGGCGGCGACCTGCCTGACTCCTACAATGTGACCTTCATGCATGTGTCTTCTCCGCCGCCGCTGTCTCGTCATCGACTTCATCGGTAAAGATCTCTTTGAAAACCATTCAGATATTTGCTGGCCTGGACCACTGATGGTACAATGTCACACCCTAGCTAGTTCATGCATTAGAGTGTTGCATCATGTCTATTCTTTCATCAGAAACCTGAAATGGGGATGACAGAACCCCCAGCCCCCTCTGAAACCAACTAGGGTTTACTAAAAACTTTTTCAATGAACCTGAAATGCCCTTCTAAAATGCCCATCATTTTTGTCTTGGTTCAGAACCTCTGCCAAAAGTGATGCACATTTTCCTAGGTCATCTTAGGGTCTTTGAATTAAATCATAGATATTTGAATTTGGAAATTTAAAATTATATAAAATATTCAGATGCTCAAATATCTACTAACTAAAATGTTTCATGTTGGAAATAATCCAACTATGGACCAGGAGTAGTTTGGTGATTTTAGGAGTTGCCTAAGTATTTTTAATAATTCAACAAAGTTGCAGAAGTATTAAAAAAACAGAAAACAGGAGAAATAGCAAAAACTTACCTGGCGCCCAGCACCCGGCCCACCGGCCGGCCCAGCCCAGCACCGCTCCAGCGAGCTGCTTGCCGGACAGGCAGGCAGGCAGGTGCCCGACGGCGGCCGCAGCGTGCGCCACGCAGCTGGCCATCGCCCTGCTTCACCTCCTCGCCTCGTGGCTGGATGGATGAACTCCACGCCGCGCCGTGAACTCGCAGGACACCTCCATTCTCCCCCAACCCCTCTCTCTCGCGCTCCCCCGCCATGGCCGACGCCATCGCCGCCACCCCCTCGCCGTAGCCATGCCCTCCGTCAACCCCACGCCGTGCCGCCGTGTCCAGGAGCTCCGCCACCCTCCTCTCCTTCGAGCAAGCCGAGCCCCGAGCGCTCGCAAGGCCCGAGCCCACCGCATCGACCTCGACCGAACCGCCATCGCCGGAGATCCCCTTCAATGCCGACGTCGCTCCGGCCCGTCCCCAGCCGCACCAAGTGCTTCGTCGAACTCCCCGTGAGCTTAGCCATCTTCCCCTCCCTTCTTTTCTTGCTCCCGAGCTGTATAGTGACCTCCCGGAGCTCAACCGCACCCACCGCCGTGGAGCTCGTCGCCGACGTGCTCCCGGTCACCCTCCGGCCACAAACTGGTGTCCATCATGCTCACCACGTCACGTAGCACCTAACCAGCTACTCCCCGCACCTCACCGACCCCTCTAGCGTCAAGTTCGCCTTCGGCCGAACTCCGGTGGCCGCCAAAGTTGTTGCCGGCGCCAACTCTGGCCATCCCGACCCCAACGGACTCCACCAAGAGCTGCGGCTCCTCCCCAGCTCCACTCCGATGGCCTCCGCGACTCGTTTGGTTGCCGGAACGGCCAAAACCACTTCCGCCGCCGCGTCGGGCTCGCCGGCGGCTAAACGCCGATGCAGCCGACCTGGGTTTGACCGCGGGTGGTCCTTGGTTGACTCCGATGAGTCAATGACAGGTGGGGCCCAGCCCTGTTAATTAAATAGGTTTAGTTTTAATTAAACTTTAACTAAACTAATCACACTGACACGCGGACCCACTGTCAGGTTTGACCGGACCGTGTCCCGTTGACCCGCTGATGTCACACTGACGTCAGGCTGACGCAGTAATTGATTTCTGGATTTATTCTAATATAGGAAATTCCAGAATATAGTTTAAACTTCAAAAATTCATAACTTTTAATCTGTAACTCCAAATCAGACAAGTTATATATGAAAAATGATCAGAAAAATCCAATCTATCCATCTGTACTATTTTCATGCATGATTAAACAAGTTAACTTGATGATTAATGCAGAACAAGATAAAACACTTTAAAGGGCCATGTATGAGTTTGAAATTTGAATCTTTGGTTCAAATTGGTTCAAACCCTTCTGGTTTTAGTTGCATTAGCCCAACACACTCATATTGCCATGTTCCATGCATGCATCATATTGTTGCACATTGTTTGGTGATGGCTGTGTATCGGTGTTCTTTGCGGCAGGTTCTACCCCCGAGGAGTACCGTGATTACCCTACCGAAGAACCATATCAGTGCATCGAACCATCAGGCAAGCAACCAACCATTTGATTATATCGATACAATCCCATGTTCTCGCTCTTGCTCTCTCTTACTGCATTAAGACAACGCATTTCAAACTGCTGTGTGCTGCGGTAGTTGAACCCATTTCCTCTGCGTGACCTGTCATTGCCACAGTAACTAGATGAAACCCACTAGCATGTGTAGGAGTTGATTGAGCCATATGTATGTGTTGTTCCTACCTTCCTATGCCTGCTATGCTTAGAGTCGTGTCAGGTCTGGTTCATCTGGGTGATGGGCTAGAGTGAAATGATTATGTCGGTAATGAGAGTGGTGTGGTGAACACGATTTGGTAAAGGTATCGATGAGAGGCCATGTAGGAGTACATGGTGGGTTGTTTCATTGAAGCCGACCTTAAGCACTGAGATCTGTATGTGTGATTTAAGATACAGCTACTACCATGCATTGGGCCCTGAAATATGACCCCGCTCGACTTCTTATCCACCCTAGTTCTCTGTCCAGGAGTTGCAAGTAGTTTCTGGTGTTTGTAGCCTACTGGAGGCCGTGGACAGCGCTGACCGTAGGGGTGGGCTGTGATGCGGTAGGTACGTGGCACGGTGTACTGAATACCCGTTAGGTATCTCGGGAACCCTGTTCACATTGTTTGGGGCTGTGAGCGAAACCTCGGCCGGATCTCCTCATGGATGGAACCCGAATAGGCGATAAACCTGGACTAGAGACTTAGGTGTTTAGGTAGGTCGTGGTCTACACCCACGTCGGCTTTCGCTTGAAGTCTGCCGAGCACATGTAGTGTGCAGACGCTAAGTGGTGGAAACATGTATGAAGAAGTACACCCCTGCAGGGTTAACATGATCTATTCGAATAGTCGCGTCCGCGGTAAAGGACTACTTGGTTGCCTATACAGTTCATAGACAAGTAAATGGAAACTACTAAAAGCCTCAAGATAAGTGTGAGTGCCGAGGATGGCTCTTCCGTAGGAAGACGGAGGTGGATCCTCGGTAGTGTATTGAAGTGGTGAGTAGTGGACTCGTGTGCGCAAAACCATTTCAAGTTGGAGTCTCGTAGGATAGCCTAGCCAAGAGTCAAAGCTGGCTTGCTGCAACAACTCCACCAACCCTTCTTGATAATATGCATGTATGTAGGATCTGATGTAAGTCTTGCTGGGTACCTTTGTACTCATGTTGCTATAATCTACATTTTTCAGAAGACGCTGCAACCCCTTCTGATGGGTTCTTCGTAGATGTTGACATCAATGAGTAGGCTAAGGCCCAGGTGGTGATCCTGAGCTTGTGAAGGACCACGTAGTATAGCTAGGCTTTCCAAGCCTCTTTTATTTTACTAGTTGTCTGTACTCAGACAAGTTACTTCCGCTGCTGGTTTGTATGACTGTATGACTTGAATGCTGGGTCGTGTGACCCGTACCTATGTGTATGTTATGTATGGCTCTCTGAGCCTTAAATAAAGTACTTGTGTCGTAGAGTCATGTTGTGATGCCTTGTTGTATTTGCACATATCGAGCATATTGTGTGTATGATTGAAATGCTTGGTATGTGTGGGATCTAACTATCTAGTTGTTTATATTTAGTAGCCTCTCTTACCGGGAAATGTCTCCTAGTGTTTCCACCGAGCCATGGTAGCCTGCTACTACTCCGGAACACTTAGGCTGGCCGGCATGTGTCCTTCTTCGTTCCTGTGTCTGTCCCTTCGGGGAAATGTCACGCATTGAGTACTGGAGTCCTGTTAGCCCGCTACAGCCCGGTTTACCGGAGTCCTGCTAGCCTAGTGCTACAGCCCGGACCCACTTGCTGATGACCGACACGTTCGTTGCTAGGTCATGGATGCCTGTCCCTATAAGTCTGTGCCACTTTGGGTTTACGACTAGCCATGTCAGCCCGGGCTCCTTATCATATGGGTGCTAACGACACTATCATATACGTGTGCCAAAAGGCGCAAACGGTCCCGGGCAAAGGTAAGACGACACCCGTGGAATACCGTGCGTGAGGCCGCAAAGTGATATGAGGTGTTACATGCTAGACCTATGTGGCATAGAGTCGGGGTCCTGACAGCGTTGGCATCAGAGCCGGACTGCCTGTAGGTTCTCCAAGCCAAACTGGTCGATGTTGAGTCTAGAAATTCTTTAGTTATATGTAGGGGAATTGTTTGTGGGTTGGAACGTAAGGCTCTTTTTACTCCTTTATCTTATGACATTCTGATCTGAGTCAGTCTATTCTTCCACCGGGGGTTAAGGAATTAGGATCTTTTCTCTCTATCAGGTTCACGTGTTACTAATCAGTAGTACCTTATAGGTTTGATGGATACAAGCCTAGTTCAGTTCTACTACCACATTATGTTGCTGGGATGGACTCAGAACTTTGATATGATGTTGTTGAGTGTGTATGAAATCCTTTGTCAAATGTCTCAAAATCCTTTTTGAGCATTTACAACTGTTATGCTGTCGAAATTTTGCTAGGAATTCTAATGCCTTTGCATTATGGTTGTGCTTTCAGATGGCCACTCGCGACCTTAATCAAGTGGTTCGCCTGACTCGATGCCTAGATGTACCCGGCAATACCGCCATGTTGGTCAGGGTACTGAGGCTGGATACCGTTGGTATCCTGAGTACACGGTCGAAGAGCAATTTCGAGACTTTAATCAAAGCCAGTATCTCTGCACTGTCAGGATATTTCCATCTTATCCTGGATCCACCGAGCCCCTTCACTGCTCCTATGGACTCAGGGTTACTATTGAGATGGCTGTGCAGGATGCCGCCTACTCTATGATGACCATCATGCGAGTCAGGACTGGCCCATTTCGGGACTCTGATTTCCGGTATATGCCAGCATCACTTCCGGGAGCACAAGGGTATCTCCAGGCTATCTATGCTGACCCCACTCAGGAGGATTCATGGACTCGCACCACTGCTGAGATGCTCGAGGATAAGGACCGTGAAAATCGGGCCCTGAGGCTAGAGCTTTTCAATACCCGTGCTGACCATTGGGCCACATTGACTCGGTTTGCACCGGCGGTGCAAGCTGGATATTCGGATATGCGCGATCTCTATCCTGTGAGATCTGCTCTGCCAGACGTGATGGGTTGGCGTGATGTAGGAGGCATCACCCCACCTCACGGTCCCCGCAGGCCACCATCTGTTGGTCCAAGACCTCATCCTAGCCCCTATGGTCCGCAAGCTCCACGAGATCGTCTGTTTCCGGATGATCATGTTGAGCTTCCAGGCTATGGAGGTGACTTCTACTAGGACTACTACAGATCGGTCTGCGTTAGTGGTAGTATCACTAGTTCGTACTAGCTGTGTCGTCTATCATCCTGCGTGACTCGTGGGATATGACCTAGTTTGTACCGCTTCCGGAGATGTAGAAAAATAATGTATAGGAGCTTGGGATGCCTCCGATGTGATGTAATCTTCTTTTCACCGTAATAGTACCTTGTTTGGTCTTGTACTAAACTTTGTATGGTGTGTATGACGATGGAATAAAAGAAGCAGTTTCTGTATCTACCATGTCATACAGATGATCATCTTGCATTCCGAGTTATCCTTTACATTCTGTATCCTATGTCGGAATCTTATCATTCTGACTAAATCATTGTCTTGTTTACCTAGGATAGTCAACACACGCAATAACCCTGCTCCTCAAGAGCAGGCCGAAGGCAGTGAAGTCAGGAATGCAAATCTGCCTCATCCTCCTTCCCTAGCCGAGGTTATGCTGGAAGCCGAGAGAAACAAGCGGGAGACCAACCGTTTGTTGGAGCGTATTGAATAGAACACAGCACACCATCAGAGAAATAACTTGGTGTCACTCAGTGATTTCATCAAGTTACATCCACCCACGTTCCACCACTCCGTCGAGCCTCTCGACGCTGATGACTGGCTTCGCAGTATTTCTCACAAACTGCATTCCGCGCTAGTAGCTGAGGCTGACAAGGTCACCTTTGCTGCATATCATCTTGAAGGCCCCGCCAGTCTATGGTGGGAGAATTATGGAGCTATGCGCCCAGCGGGCCATGTCACTACCTGGGCTGAATTCAGCGAGGCTTTCCGTGAACATCACATTCCGGAGGGTCTCATGGACCGTAAACGTGAGGAATTTTGCAGTTGCACTCAGGGCCGACTCTCTGTGGATGCTTACAGCAGGGAGTTCGGTAACCTCGCACGATATGCCACTGAGGAAGTTTCTACTGATGCCAAGAAGCAAGCAAGGTTCCGTAAGGGACTTAGTCCTGAGCTTCGCCGCGACCTCCGTCTGCATGAGTGCACATCTTTTTAGAAGCTCGTTAACAAGGCCATTAGTGCTGAGACTGGTCAGACTGATTATGACGCAACACGCAAGCATGGCCGTGACGTGGGTTCCTCATCCGGTGCTGGTCCTCAGAAGCGCCGCGTGTGGGTGCCTAACACTGCCCTGCCACCCAGGTTCACACCGAGGCCATCCTTCCAGGCGCCTCGCCCCGTTCAACAGTTTGCACCAGCCAAGCCCTATGGTGGTCCAACCAACAGTGCTCCTCCACGTACCAGTTCCGTGACTTGTTTCAAGTGTGGGGAATCAGACCACTATATGCACGAGTGTCCCCAAACCAACCCCAACCAATCTGCTAAAGCTGTTGGCCGTGGCAAGCCGACAGGCAAAGTGTTCCACGCCAAGCCGGCCACCGCTACACGTGGCCATGTCAACTGTATCTCTACCGAAGAAGCTCAAGAGGATCCCAACGTCGTTCTCGGTACGCTCCTTGTTAATTGCCACCCGGCATCTGTTCTTTTTGATACAGGAGCCTCTCATTCTTTCATATCCGAAAATTATGCTCGTTTGCATAACACCGCATTCTGTGACATGCCATCCACTATGGAAATTTCTACTCCCGGTTCTAGATGGCAAACCTCCAGGGTAAGTCATGGAAATGAAATCCAAGTCGATAGACTTGTTTTCCTTGCCTTTTGATAGCTCTTAAATCTTCAGATATTAATATCATCTTGGGTATGGACTGGATGTCAGCCCATCATGCCAAAATTGATTGCTTCTCTAGGACTGTTCAACTCACCCATCCTTCGGGGAAGATAGTCAATGTCTTGACCCGAATAGCCAAGCGATAGTTATTTTCTCTTAACGCCAGCCCTTTGCCAGACCTTGAGGACGTTCCGGTAGTCCGTGACTTCCCGGATGTCTTCCCAGAGGAATTGCCAGGTGTTCCACCTGACAGGGATGTTGAGTTCATAATAGACCTCATTCCAGGAACCGTTCCGATTGCTAGAAGACCCTATAAGATGGCACCACTAGAACTAGCCGAGCTTAAGAAACAACTCGATGAGTCCTTGAAAAAGGGTTTCATCCGACCTAGTTCATCTCGGTGGGCTTGCCCCGTCCTCTTCGTCAAGAAGAAGGATGGTACGGACCGGATGGTTGTAGATTATCGACCTGTCAATTTGGTCACAATCAAGAACAAATATCCGCTCCCCAGGATCAACGACCTGTATGATCAGCTCGCTGGATCCTCAATCTTCTCCAAAATGGATTTGAGGATGGGCTACCATCAAATCAAAATCAGGAACGGGGACATTCCTAAAACGGCCTTTGTTACTCGTTATGGCCAATACGAGTACACCGTCATGTCCTTCGGTTTAACCAACGCTCCAGCCACCTTTTCTCGGTTAATGAACTCAATCTTCATGGAGTATTTGGATAAATTCGTCGTGGTTTACCTCGATGATATACTCATCTACTCCAAGAACGAGGAAGAACATGCCGAACATCTAAGGCTAGTGTTGAAGAAACTTCGAGAGCATCGTCTTTATGCCAAATTCTCTAAATGTGAATTTTGGTTGTCAGAAGTGACCTATCTGGGTCATGTAATATCTGGTAAAGGTATTGTTGTTAACCGTGAGCGAGTTCAAGCCGTCCTTAATTGGACTCCACCTGAATCGGTCAAGCAAGTTCGGAGTTTTCTAGGCTTAGCGAGCTATTGCCGTCGCTTTGTCGAAAATTTCTCCAAAGTTGCAAAACCTCTAACCGAACATCTCAAGAAAGATAAAAAGTTCGAATGGACTCCACAATGTGAGCACATCTTTCAGGAACTGAAAAGACGCCTGACTTCTGCTCCCGTACTGGTACCGCCAGACTTCTCTAAGGACTTTGTTATCTACTGCGACGCCTCGCGACAAGGACTAGGTTGCATTCTCATGCAAGATCGACATGTAATTGCTTACGCTTCACGACAATTGCACCCACATGAGGAGAATTATCCTACTCATGATCTAGAGCTCGCAGCTGTAGTCTATGCACTTAAGACCTGGCGACATTACCTCCTCGGTAATCGTTGCGAAATATTCACTGATCACCAAAGTCTGAAGTACATCTTCACCCAACCGGATTTGAATCTCAGGCAAAGACGTTGGGTCGAGTTGATCGCAGATTTCGACTTAGGAATACCTTACACCCCAGGGAAAGCCAACGTCATGGCTGATGCGCTAAGTCGTAAATCTTATTGTAACAACCTGATGTTACAACAAAGTCAACCGCTTCTCCCTGAGGAATTTCAGAAGCTTAACCTTCACATTGTTCCTCAAGGATTTCTTTCCACCTTGGTGGCGAAACCTACTCTTACGGATCAAATTATCGCTGCCCAAAAGTGAGATAAGGGAATATCTAAAATCAAGGAGAACATTGCTAGCGGAGGTGCTAGTTGTTTCTCCACAAATGATCATGGTGTTGTGTACTTTGAGAACCGTTTAGTGGTTCCCAAGAACCAGCATCTACGGCAGTTGATCCTTAAGGAGGCTCATGAATCTCCTCTCACCATTCATCCCGGTAGTACTAAGATGTATCAGGACCTACGCCAGAGGTTCTGGTGGACTAGGATGAAGAGAGAAATTGCTCAGTATATTGCTAATTGCGACGTCTGCCGTCATGTAAAAGCAGAGCATCAACGGCCTGCTGGCACCCTTCAACCCCTAGCTATTCCTGAATGGAAATGGGACAAAATTGGTATGGATTTCATTACCGGTTTTCCCAGGACCAAGAGAGGGAATAATGCTATCTTCGTCGTGGTCGATCGTCTTTCCAAGGTAGCCCATTTCGTACCTGTTCGTGAGAGTATAACTGCTAGTCAGTTAGCAGACCTGTACATCTCCCGAATAGTGTCTCTCCATGGTGTTCCTTTGGAAATTAACTCGGATCGAGGAAGTCTTTTCACCTCTCGATTTTGGGAAAGTTTCCTAAATGCTATGGGAACCCGCCTTTCCTTTAGCACCGCTTTTCACCCTCAATCGAGTGGTCAGGTAGAACGCGTCAACCAGATCCTAGAAGACATGCTTTGAGCCTCTGTTATCTCATTCGGAATGGAGTGGGAGAAATGCCTTCCATTTGCCGAATTTGCTTATAACAACAGCTATCAATCTAGCTTGGGTAAAGCCCCTTTTGAAGTTTTCTATGGACGACGGTGTCGAACACCCCTTAACTGGTCAGAAACCGGGGAAAGACAATTCTTTGGCCCGGATATGATTCAGGAAGCAGAAGAGCAAGTTCGCATCGTTCGTGAAAAGTTGAAAACAGCCCAATCTCGTCAAAAGAGTCAGTATGACCGAAAACATAAGGCTATGACTTTCGGGGTTGACGAGAAGGCTTACCTTCGGGTTACTCCTCTGAAGGGAACCCATCGTTTCGGTATCAAAGGCAAATTGGCTCCTCGTTACATTGGACCTTTCCGTATTCTGGCTAAACGAGGAGAAGTTGCCTACCAGTTGGAACTACCTCCGCATCTCTCCAGAGTCCACGATGTCTTCCACGTTTCTCAACTTAGGCGTTGCTTCTCGGATCCTATCCGTGGAGTGGACCACGAAACGCTTGATCTCCAAGATAATCTCACGTATCGAGAGTACCCCATTCGTATCCTCGATCAGGCCGAGCGTACCACTCGACGTCATAATATCAAGTTTCTCAAAGTTCAATGGTCGCACCATTCTGAGGATGAAGCAACTTGGGAAAGGGAGGATCGTCTTCGACTCGAGTATCCCGCCCTGTTTCCGGAGGAACCCAAATCTCGGGACGAGATTCTTTTGAGTGGGGGTGAGTTGTCACACCCTAGCTAGTTCATGCATTAGAGTGTTGCATCATGTCTATTCTTTCATCAGAAACCTGAAATGGGGATGACAGAACCCCCAGCCCCCTCTGAAACCAACTAGGGTTTACTAAAAACTTTTTCAATGAACCTGAAATGCCCTTCTAAAATGCCCATCATTTTTGTCTTGGTTCAGAACCTCTGCCAAAAGTGATGCACATTTTCCTAGGCCATCTTAGGGTCTTTGAATTAAATCATAGATATTTGAATTTGGGCATTTAAAATTATATAAAATATTCAGATGCTCAAATATCTCCAAACTAAAATGTTTCATGTTGGAAATAATCCAACTATGGACCAGGAGTAGTTTGGTGATTTTAGGAGTTGCCTAAGTATTTTTAATAATTCAACAAAGTTGCAGAAGTATTAAAAAAACAGAAAACAGGAGAAATAGCAAAAACTTACCTGGCGCCCAGCACCCGGCCCACCTGCCGGCCCAGCCCAGCGCCGCTCCAGCGAGCTGCTTGCCGGCCAGGCAGGCAGGCAGGTGCCCGACGGCGGCCGCAGCGTGCGCCACGCAGCTAGCCGTCGCCCTGCTTCACCTCCTCGCCTCGTGGCTGGATGGATGAACTCCACGCCGTGCCGTGAACTCGCAGGACACCTCCATTCTCCCCCAACCCCTCTCTCTCGCGCTCCCCCGCCATGGCCGACGCCATCGCCGCCACCCCCTCGCCGTAGCCACGCCCTCCGTCAACCCCACGCCGTGCCGCCGTGTCCAGGAGCTCCGAGACCCTCCTCTCCTTCGAGCAAGCCGAGCCCCGAGCGCTCGCAAGGCCCGAGCCCACCGCATCGACCTCGACCGAACCGCCGTCGCCGGAGATCCCCTTCAACGCCGACGTCGCTCCGGCCCGTCCCCGGCAGCACCAAGTGCTTCGTCGAACTCCCCGTGAGCTTAGCCATCTTCCCCTCCCTTCTTTTCTTGCTCCCGAGCTGTGTAGTGACCTCCCGGAGCTCAACCGCACCCACCGCTGCAGAGCTCGTCGCCGACGTGCTCCCGGTCACCCTCCGGCCACAAACTGGTGTCCATCATGCTCACCACGTCATGTAGCACCTAACCAGCTACTCCCCGCACCTCACCGACCCCTCTAGCGTCAAGTTCGCCTTCGGCCGAACTCCGGTGGCCGCCAAAGTCGTTGCCGGCGCCAACTCCGGCCACCCCGACCCCAACGGACTCCACCAAGAGCTGCGGCTCCTCCCCAGCTCCACTCCGATGGCCTCCGCGACTCGTTTGGTTGCCGGAACGGCCAAAACCACTTCCGCCGCCGCGTCGGGCTTGCCGGCGGCTAAACGCCGGTGCAGCCGACCTGGGTTTGACCGCGGGTGGGCCCTGGTTGACTCCGATGAGTCAATGACAGGTGGGGCCCAGCCCTGTTAATTAAATAGGTTTAGTTTTAATTAAACTTTAACTAAACTAATCACACTGACACGCGGGACCCACTGTCAGGTTTGACCGGACCGTGTCCCGTTGACCCGCTGATGTCACACTGACGTCAGGCTGACGCAGTAATTGATTTCTGGATTTATTCTAATATAGGAAATTCCAGAATATAGTTTAAACTTCAAAAATTCATAACTTTTAATCTGTAACTCCAAATCAGACAAGTTATATATGAAAAATGATCAAAAAAATCCAATCTATCCATCTGTACTATTTTCATGCATGATTAAACAAGTTAACTTGATGATTAATGCAGAACAAGATAAAACACTTTAAAGGGCCATGTATGAGTTTGAAATTTGAATCTTTGGTTCAAATTGGTTCAAACCCTTCTGGTTTTAGTTGCATTAGCCCAACACACTCATATTGCCATGTTCCATGCATGCGTCATATTGTTGCACATTGTTTGGTGATGGCTGTGTATCGGTGTTCTTTGCGGCAGGTTCTGCCCCCGAGGAGTACCGTGATTACCCTAGCGAAGAACCATATCAGTGCATCGAACCATCAGGCAAGCAACCAACCATTTGATCATATTGATACAATCCCATGTTCTCGCTCTTGCTCTCTCTTACTACATTAAGACAACGCGTTTCAAACTGCTGTGTGCTGCGGTAGTTGAACCCATTTCCTTTGCATGACCTGTCATTGCCATAGTAACTAGATGAAACCCACTAGCATGTGTAGGAGTTGATTGAGCCATATGTATGTGTTGTTCCTACCTTGCTATTCCTGCTATGCTTAGAGTCGTGTCAGGTCTGGTTCATCTGGGTGATGGGCTAGAGTGAAATGATTATGTCGGTAATGAGAGTGGTGTGGTGAACATGATTTGGTAAAGGTATCGATGAGAGGCCATGTAGGAGTACATGGTGGGTTGTTTCATTGAAGCCGACCTTAAGCACTGAGATCTGTATGTGTGATTTAAGATACAGCTACTACCATGCATTGGGCCTTGAAATATGACCCCGCTTGACTTCTTATCCACCCTAGTTCTCTGTCCAGGAGTTGCAAGTAGTTTCTGGTGTTTCTAGCCTACTGGAGGCCGTGGACAGCGCTGACCGTAGGGGTGGGCTGTGATGCGGTAGGTACGTGGCACGGTGTACCGAATACCCGTTAGGTATCTCGGGAACCCTGTTCACATCGTTTGGGGCTGTGAGCGAAACCTCGGCCGGATCTCCTCATGGATGGAACCCGAATAGGCGATAAACTTGGACTAGAGACTTAGGTGTTTAGGTAGGTCGTGGTCTACACCCACGTCGGCTTTCGCTTGAAGTCTGCCGAGCACATGTCGTGTGCAGACGCTAAGTGGTGGAAACATGTATGAAGAAGTACACCCCTGCAGGGTTAACATGATCTATTCGAATAGCCGCGTCCGCGGTAAAGGACTACTTGGTTGCCTATACAGTTCATAGACAAGTAAATGGAAACTACTAAAAGCCTCAAGATAAGTGTGAGTGCCGAGGATGGCTCTTCCGTAGGAAGACGGAGGTGGATCCTCGATAGTGTATTGAAGTGGTGAGTAGTGGACTCATGTGCGCAAAACCATTTCAAGTTGGAGTCTCGTAGGATAGCCTAGCCAAGAGTCAAAGCTGGCTTGTTGCAACAACTCCACCAACCCTTCTTGATAATATGCATGTATGTAGGATCTGATGTAAGTCTTGTTGGGTACCTTTGTACTCATGTTGCTATAATCTACATTTTTACAGAAGACGCTGCAACCCCTTCTGATGGGTTCTTTGTAGACATTGACATCAATGAGTAGGCTAAGGCCCAGGTGGTGATCCTGAGCTTGTGAAGGACCACGTAGTATAGCTAGGCTTTCCAAGCCTCTTTTATTTTACTAGTTGTCTGTACTCAGACAAGTTACTTCCGCTGCTGGTTTGTATGACTGTATGACTTGAATGCTAGGTCGTGTGACCCGTACCTATGTGTATGTTATGTATGGCTCTCTGAGCCTTAAATAAAGTACTTGTGTCGTAGAGTCATGTTGTGATGCCTTGTTGTATTTGCACATATCGAGCATATTGTGTGTATGATTGAAATGCTTGGTATGTGTGGGATCTGACTATCTAGTTGTTTATCTTTAGTAGCCTCTCTTACCGGGAAATGTCTCCTAGTGTTTCCACCGAGCCATGGTAGCCTGCTACTGCTCTGGAACACTTAGGCTGGCCGGCATGTGTCCTTCTTCGTTCCTGTGTCTGTCCCTTCGGGGAAATGTCATGCATTGAGTACCGGAGTCCTGTTAGCCCGCTACAGCCCGGTTTACCGGAGTCCTGCTAGCCCAGTGCTACAGCCCGGACCCACTTGCTGATGACCGACACGTTCGTTGCTGGGTCATGGATGCCCGTCCCTGTAAGTCTGTGCCACTTTGGGTTTACGACTAGCCATGTCAGCCCGGGCTCCTTATCATATGGGTGCTAGCGACACTATCATATACGTGTGCCAAAAGGCGCAAACGGTCCCGGGCAAAGGTAAGACGACACCCGTGGAATACCGTGCGTGAGGCCGCAAAGTGATATGAGGTGTTACATGCTAGACCTATGTGGCATAGAGTCGGGGTCCTGACATACAAGCTCACAATTATGTGTTGAAAGATGAAGTGGAGTCGCTGGGGTTGCCACCACCAACAACGTACCTCGCCGGAAAGACCACGGTCGACTTCTTGCACGGTGCGAACTTCACGGTGGGCGGCGTGACGACGCTTCACCTGGCGTTCCTGCAGAGCAGAGGGAAAACATCGTTCGTGCCGGTCTCTCTCAGCAACCAGACGAGCTGGTTCAACGGTGTTCTGCAGCTTCTCGACTCCACAGGCAACGGTATCCAATGTGTATCACGATTCTTGATTCATCACAGATATCCGACAATTCCATTTTAATTATGTTTTGTGGAATTCATTCGGGGTTGTCGGTCGAGCCAGAGATCTCCAACTAGCTCAGCTCGTGCCATTGTACGCGCGAGTCCTCAAAAACTTCAACGGTATTGAATATATTGCAGGGCAGCACAAGATCATGGCGAGATCCCTCTTGTATGTGGGAGAGATCGGATTCAATGACTACTCTTTCGTCGCCGTCTTCGGCAAGGACACCGTGTGTCTAGAGCAGGGTCTGGTGCCGCACATCGTCGGCGCCATCTAGTCGGTCCTCACCATAAGCACTTCGGTCGGTCAACTCAGCTCACCGCATGGCCACTCTTTCAATTAATAGACTAACACAAGTCGGCAACTCTTTCAATTTAAGCCACTTGTGCCATTGTATGCAGGGCGTGATCGTTGTCAAAGCACAAATGATGGTGGTGGCGGGGATGCATGGCGCGATCGCCGTCGGCACGGACGTTGTGTCTTCTCCGCCTCCCTCCTTCCTCCGCATGTGGTGGACGCCATGACGTGCTCGCCGGATCCCTACACAAAGATGTTGAAGTTCAAAAGAAATAAGGATACAAGTTCAAGGACCGTGGTGAAGTTTGAAATTTGTGTGAGCTTTCTATACATCTTCAACCCAGTGTGCCTTCTTGCTACATGCAACATAAGATTCCAATTTTCTGAACATTTAGCATTTGTTTCTTGGGAGGGTGTCAAATTTCATGAACATGAATCTTCTATCACATGTGTTTAGCATAGTTATCTGTGATTACTCAGCTCCTTGTGTCGGTCCGCAAAAACACACATCTTGCTTCTTCCAAGTTGTTGCAGAAGTTGCTTCTTTTGTATGGTTGCCTAGGAAAAGCAGTCTCTCTGAATGCTAGCAGCAGCAGGCTGCACCACTCAGCGGTGGAGTCGAACAAGCAATAGTAGATCATGAATGAACCCTTGGAGGTGGAGAGGCTGTTTTTTGGTCGATTGATTTTCATCTGAGAGCACTAGTGTTGCTTGCTAGCTTCGCAATGGAGCTTCAAGATTGTAGAGAACTCGAATCCGATAAAAGAAGTATGATACTTGCAGGCAAGCTATTGTTCATAAAAATGTGTTTGTATTTATGCCTGAATAGAAAAAAATGATGGTTCCGAAGTTACTGTGTGTGTCTTCAGTCTTGATATCACGGTTATAACAAAACCTCTCACAAGAACTGAAATATTCATTTTGAAAAAAAATACTATAAGCAAATTATGCCTTGTTGCAAAAAAAAATGTGATGCATACGGGATGTGTGTGTGTGTGCTTGTATTGGATGTAAATGCTCCCTAAATGCAAAAAAAAGATTGAGTCGAAGCTCTAGTATATCCTAGCACAAAACAATTTTTTTCTCCTTTTATATTGAAATGTAGCTTCTTGTGATCACCTGCTGGTCCAAAAAATATGTTTCATAAGTTTGTAGTCTAAAAGTTTGGAAGTTCAATTTCAAAAATCACAAAAACCTAGAAGGTCAAATTAAAATGACAGAACAATTCAAATATTTATAAAAATAAATTCCCTCCATTTCTACAAAAACTTAGAAGTTCAAATTTAAGTAATGAATCGATTCAATGTTTACTACAAAATAAGGGTTTTCCGTTACAAAAAGAAATAAACCAAGAAGTCCAAACAAGAAAAATAGAGAAGTTTGATATTTATAAAAAACTCAATTTTTCCTCGTTACTAAAGAATAAAATGAAGAAGTTCAAATTAAAATAAATGAGTAGTTCGATGTATACTAAACACTCAAATTATTTCTGTTTCTAGGAAAAATTAAAGTATTAAGTTCGATTTTAAAAGGGTCTTTGATGCTTATTTACAAGTATATTTTTTCTAACAATAAAAATAAAGAAGTTCAAATTAAAATAATAGAGAAGTTCATAGTATATAAAAAACTCAATTTTTTTTCTCGTTACTCAAGAATAAAATGAAGAAGTTAAAATTAAAATAAACAAAAAATTAAAATATTTTTTTTGTTTTTTAACCTAGAAGTTCAAACTGAAGTAGCGAAGTGGTTCGATGTTTATTAAAAAATCTAGGATTTTACCTATTTTAAAAAATACAAATATGTGTCGTTATTAAATTGAAAAAATAGTCAAAATTGATGTTCATCTAAAAAATAAAACTAAGAAGTTCAAATTAAAATAACAGAGAAGTTCAAAGTTTAGAAAAGACACAGGTTTTTTTCGTTACTAAATAATAAAATGTAGAAGTTCAAATTAAAATAAACGGAACACCTAAAAAAGTTCAAACGAATTTTCCCTGCTTTAAAAAAACTAGAAGTTCATTAAAATGACATAGAAATTCAAAGTTATTAAGCCCTAGGATTTACCAGTTCAAAAATAAAAAACCAACGTTATTTTGGACCTTTTTAAAGACAACTCATAAATGTTAATGAATTTTGGAAAAACTCTCCACATGCCAAATTTTCTCGTATTCAAACTCTCTGCACCAGGATATCAAATGATCTATTATGTTAAATGGTTTGTATAACTAGGAATTTTCCCATTTATAATGAATAATATCAAGAAGCCCCTACTCCTCCCTGAATCTGACCAACTGCGCGCCGCCGACATGGATCCGCACTAAGAGAGACATTCGAAATATATATAAAAAACTCGGATTTGTAGCAAGAAGTTGACGTGCACCTCCATGCACGGTTCAGAATTTATATTGCGGGACGTTCGACCTCCAATTACATGTTTTAAAAATGGCAAAAAATGATGTCTGATCTTCAATTGTCTGTAATTCAACGTATACACAAAAATGTGACAGAAGATCATAATGAAAACAACGAGAAGTTCAAGTACTACAAGGAATGCATTTCATGTGAGAATAAAAAGTATAGAAAAATAAAAGCTTAAAAGGTTTGTTCAAAGAAGTTCAAGTGCTCTGTACGGAGAAGTTCAAAAATTCTTGCGAGAGAGGTTCACCTTGTATTTCCATGTTCAATTTTTTCCGTATAAAAATTGAATACAATTCTTTACTCAAAATATAAAAAGGTGAAGTTCAAATTGAAATAACACAGAAGTTTGTAGGTTATGAAACCTAGGATTTACCTGTTCAAAAAAAAACACAATGCCATTTTTGCACTTTTCAAAACAACTCATAAACGAAAAAATGGTTGCTAGAAGTTCAAGTGCTCGGCGAGGGAAAGTTCAAAAACTTCTTGTGAGAGATGTTCACCGTGTATTTAGACGTCCAAAAATACATAAAAAATATGTTGTTTTTTGTGTTTTAAAATAATTCTCTCAAACCAGGGAGAAGTTCAAAGTAATAACACATGGAAGTTCACGTACTACATGGTGTGTATTTCATATAAGAAAAATATAATAAAGTGAAACCGAGTGAAGTTCAAACAGACATGCCCCAGAAGTTCAACTACTTCACGCAGTGCCAAAAACAGCACATCGAAAACAGAGTGAAGTTCAAACAGACATGCCCGAGAAGTTCAACTACTTCATGCAGTGCGTTTCCAATCGCAATGAAGGCAGAAATCATGATCTCGTCATTTCCTAAATTTACTTCAAAACGACAAGAATATCATTTGTGTAAGTTCAAGTCCTCGTTCGAAGAAACATAAAAGAAATTGTGAGAGAGGTTTGTACAAAAAGAATATCATTTGTGTAATACTGAAGAAATGGATGAGAAAATTACAAATGAAAATACGTCACATAAGTTCAACGTGAAAACAACAGGAAGTTTGACCACTGTAGTGAATGAATTTGAGATGAA
This sequence comes from Triticum aestivum, assembly GCF_018294505.1. Lineage (NCBI taxonomy): Eukaryota > Viridiplantae > Streptophyta > Magnoliopsida > Poales > Poaceae > Triticum > Triticum aestivum. The sequence continues at coordinate 162,284,594 of NC_057794.1, forward strand.
AACATTTTATATAACATAAGCTTTTATGTAATTACAGCAACATTGCTAGTTTGTTTAACTGCATATTTTTCTAGGAACTACACATTTACATCCTCTGAAGTACACAACTTCTTATTTGGCTACTTATTTTTCCTTGCATCTATATTTTCACAGGAACTTTGCCTACTTTTGTGTACTATAATGCACTAAATACAACGTATTTTATTTCCAACAACTTTTGAGTGCACAACCATAGCCATCCATTAAGAATGTAATCTCTAGAAAATAGTGGTAGGTACAACTTCCAAGCTAGAACACTAAACAACCGAAAGATTTCAATATATAGGATTGTTGGTTTTTAACCTTGGTTGCCATTGTTTATATTTGTAATGATCTGAAGAATGACTCATGTTGTTTGTGCTATCGGCTACCTAACAATCTCTAAGTGAAAGCAACTAGATGGAGTAGATTTTTGCACACAATACTCCTTCCAAGACAATTTGCTTCCAAGGAGTAGTTTCAGTTTGCTTGCAAGGAGTAGTTTCAGTAAAGTTTCAGCATGGTTTCAGTATAGTTCAGTAGCCGATTTGCTATTCACTTTGTGCTATTAGTTTGCTTCCATCTTTGTGCCCACTCTAAAGAGTATTTGTATATGCTTGGAACTAAACAGAATTATACAATGAACTTTTGCAGGATGATCTGAATTGGACCATCCTCTGCAGCCAACTTCTCTTCGGTAAGAGGAAGAAAGGAGAATCAGGGCAGGGTGTCATGTCTAGAAGATATATCGATGTACCCCGAGTGAAGGGAAGGAGTTTGCTGGGTTTTGTCTCTGACCATCGTGTCGTGATGATTTTGCAGGTACCCCGAGAGGCCCTTGAGTTTGCCGGAATGTCGATTAACTTCCGTTCTGGCAAATTCGGGTACTCCATATGTCCTATTTTCAGCAAAGGTCATGCTAAAATTTTCCTTGAATTTTACTTGTGACTAATGCATGGGCCGGGTTATCTTAGTACTTAATTAGGTCATGCTGAAATTTTCCATGAATTTTACTTGCCACTAATGCATGGGCCGGGGTATCTTAGTACTTAATTAAGTAGGATCAACTGCCTCTTGTGTTATACATATAGAAGTGTGATATCAAGTCATAGTTATTACACTATCTGTCACCATATATGTGTATCCAACCTTGTGAGCTTGTTTCATTTTGTAGTCTGTGTTAACTCAAGTATGTGTGACATATATACATATGTGTGTGCCTGTGATATAATACTCTGTTTCGGATAGTTTAACCTGCAAGTTGCCTTCTCTGTTTCTCTGGCTGTGAGGGGGTAGCATGATCGGAAGCACCAATGCTGTTTTCCTAGGCACTCGAGTAGGCGGTGCTGCCGATGCAATCTGCCATTTAGAGTACCCATATATATCAGTCAACCTAGGGTGCCTCGGCATCGATAAACCCTAAATGATGAAAACTTAACTTAGCATTTAGGGGGCCTCAGCGTCGACAAACCCTAAATGATAAAACCTTGGCTTTTAGGGTGCCTCGGTGCCGATAAAAACCTAAATGATGAAAGCTTAGGCTTTTAGGGTTCCTCAGTGTCGACAAACCCTAAATGATAAAAGCTAAGCTTTTAGGATGCCTCGGTGTCGACAAACCCTAAATGATGAGACCATGATAATTCCTCACAAACCCTAAATGATGAGATCTTGTTCCTTGACAATAAAAACTTTTTGACCAAACTTTTTTTTTCCTATTTAGAGCGAAACATGGCCAACAACGATGAGGCCGGCGGTTCGAGCAAGGCATTCTGGGAGCTATCCTAGGAGATGGAGGAAGAACCTCACCGCTATGAGGACGCCACCCCCGACACCGATCCTGACTACAAAACCCCTAGTGGTGTCGGGGATGACACCAATGATGGTGCCACCGAGGATGCCACCACTAATGATGGCGGGGCACGCGCAGATGGCGGCCAATCGAAGAGGCAACGGAAGGACCGGCTCCCGGACGTGCTCGGCACCGTCAAGGAGGAATTTACTGAAGTGTCCTCCGAGGGCCATCCAACGGCGCCCCCAGAAATAGTCAAGGGGTACGCGGGACAGCTCGGGTGCATTCTCCGGGGCACCATCTCGGTCAACACCGAGAACCTAAGGCATCGTGACCGAGGGAATTTGCGCAACCTCCTCTTCACAAAGTTGTACAAATGATACAATTTCCCCGTTGACTTTGCAAACACATGCCTCTTAGGGAATAAAGTGAATAGTGCCGCCCTCACGAAGTTGAGCAGGGCCCTAGCTACTTGGAGAGCCTCGGTGAAGAGCATGATTGAAAAAGGTGATAGTTATGAGAATATCAAGGATAAAAATCCTTCGATCAGCGAAGATGACTACCGGGAGTTCAAGATCAAGTGCGAGAGCAACACATCTGCGGAATCAAGTCAGTGGGGGAAAGAGATGCGGGACTTGAACTTAGGAGTCCACAAACTCGGTCCCGACGGTTACAGAGTGGCGGAACCTATATGGGACAAGGAGGACTCGGAGTGTGCCGAGCAAGGCCTACCGCCCCTCTTCGAGAAATACCGTGAAAAGTAGACCAGGAACTATATCAGGGCCCGGTACAAGATTGAACCGATAACCAAGGAGCTTACCACAGATCCGAAGACCAAGGCGCTTGAGCGTGTTCTGGTAAGGAATACACCCCCGCATAATTAGCTCCATATGGTTGCATTCTAATTAATGAAGCAAAATTTCTAAATGGTTCACGTTCCTTCTGCAGGACACTGAAAGCAGTAGCGCAGGGTCGTCTCAGAGCTCCCCTTTCGACACCCCTTTAAATAGGGTGTTGAATGTAATGAAAAACAAGGATAAGCTCAGTAAGCCGACGTCAGCTGGTCGTGTGGCCGGCAAAGGCTTGTCCACGAAATGGTCGGAGTACTATACTATTGGGCGAAAGGAGAGAAAGACCAGCTCGGAAAGCCAGGAGCTCGAGGTTCAACAACTCAAGGCACAAGTGGCGCGGATTCCGGAGATCGTCGAAGAGCAAGTGCGAGACCAACTGGGAGGGACTATCACCGCCATTATGCCTACCTTGGTTTCTGGGCTGTAGGCGTGGATTGCAGGTGGCCAACAGGGCCGCCCCCGATTCCCAGCTTCACGGGCAGCAACTTGCACAACGCGCCAAAGGCGCCATTGGTGTCTCCGGCGGAGGCGGCATTGGTGTCTCCCGCGGCAGCGCCGGCATTACAGCTTAATACACCTGGGTGTGGGAAGAATATGCCGGCCAACACCTCAGCAGCAAGCGGCCCCTCCGTTACTTGCACGTCCGCCATTGGCAGTGCCTCGACATTAGCCGAGCTCGACGCCATCTTGATAACTAATTAAGCCTCTCGGCCGATGACTTCATCTCCTTGCCTTTGACTGGGCATCCCTGACGCCGTACATGTTTTCGCAGGGCGCCGCCGATGTTCCGTGCACTCTCCTGCACTTCGTGAACGACGAGTTGGTCGATGTCGCCAAGGGCAGAATCGTTCAACTGGGCAGCCTCGTGTTCCATGGTAATCAGATGCCACCCACCGTTTATAGGGTTCAACTAGTTCGGGTGCTACTGGGCTTCGACGACATGTTACCTCCGTATCGACCCCATGGGGCCGACGAAGATGATGTGATGACCCTCAGCACCTGCATAAGCTGGCCCATACTTTGGCCAAAGAGCCAGATTTGTTTGGGGGCGGGGGACACCACCCCATAGACAACACCGCCAGTCGTGCCGGCGCCAAGCCATGGTAAGACCCCCGCAACGCTACCGGACATGCCGGACATGGATATGGCACAAGATCTGAACATGCATATGGCATAGGATCCGGACGACGCCAACGACGACAACGACGGTACATTTACCAACGTTGATAAGTAATTCAACGAACATGGGTACGGTGACGAATTCTTGGGGCCTCCTTCTCAAGAACCCAACCCTGCAAAAGATGATCTAGCTGGTACCGCGGAGAAACCCAGTTGCAATAGGCATCCTCTGGCGTTCAGTTCTCAGGATACGCCTCCAGCTGCCGCCTTCACCGAGCCTCAGATAGCCGAGGTGCGAAATATTATCATCCCCAACACACTCAAGAAGGCTGTCTGTGAGCAGAACTCGATCCCATTACAGCAGAAGAAGAAGGGACGAAAAAGAAAGAGTAACAAGGGTGCGAGCCAGCCGGCACCGAGTACGATCCGTACTCAGGAAGGGCCACCTACACCTAATGATATCTCGAGGGGGGTGCATGTGGCGGGTAGGCCGATGCTACCGACTAATCTGCTCAATGTTGCAATTGGTGCTATGCGGAGTCTGCATGAGAGTGTTCTTTCTTTAGAGAAGCGGCGTCTCTGAGAGAGTGATGTGGCATACCCGGTTTTCGTGGCCAAGGTGCCAGAGGGCAAGGGCTTTGTGGATAGCTCCATCGGGGGTATGTTCGTCCTGCGGTTTGATGACATCTTTGCTATGTTTAACCTTCAGCCGCTGCACTACACCTTCGCTCGGCCATTTTCGCTGAGTATGGATATGTTGATCATTAGAGACAAGACCCCGGACATCGTGATAGTCGACCCCTTCTACATGTGTGCCAAGATCTTGGGCAGCGCTGGGGACCGGCAAGTCGCGAGTTTATACCTAGAAGGCGTCATTCTGGCAAACCCAGGTAAGGATAACTTTCTTGTGCCTTACTTTCCCGAGTAAGTCATCGCCTCACCGCCCCGTAACATATGATTTCTTAGATTTCAATCGTTCTTTTTTTCTAACATTCTATGTTTTGTGCAGTGACACACATTATAGACTCATCCTCTTAAGCCCGACATATACCATGGCCACGTATTTCGACTCGGACCATCAATCGAAGAAAGACTACACAAATATCAAGAAAGTTCTTGATGGTGTTCTCCCCGGCTACGCCAGATCTGGAGGCACCTTCAACATGCCAATTCGTAGGTATGGCAAGCACATGTTCGCCCACAAAACGAAGTTTCCCTCTGTCAAGCAGCCGCCTGGCGGTCAGAAGGATGCCTACTACGCCCTCCATCACATGCGGGCGATCGTACGGGACCATAATCACCTTCTGCTACCAAATAATCTCAAAGATTGGGCCACAAGCTTGTCGGCAATCCAGGATGCGGACATCAGACAAGAATTCTTTCGCACCCAGTCGGAGTTTGCGGAAATCATCCATCAAGATGTCCTTCATACCTCGGGGCAGTTCTACCTCAGATATCAACCGTCCAACAATGAGATAGAAACAACGCTACAAATGCAGGCTGACAACGCCCACCGATTTCATGACCATCACGATAGACGGCGGCTTCATCCATGCTCTGGTCCCTGAGTCGAGTCGAAAGTAGTGATGCTATGTGTAGTTCTGATATATCGATTAGCTCATATTGTAATTAAACTTTAATGAACTTGTATGTCTCTTTGGTTTGGACAGTCGATCAACTTATATGTAATCGATGCTATTTATTACTAGGACCATGAATCGTGCTATTAATGTCTTGCTTTTCTCTTCCGATCCTTTTGTTGCATACTTATATATTGCTTATGTATTGTCTCTGAATTGCTACTAACGTTTTGTTTGGCTAGTGCATAGAGATGCTGTCGTATGCCGTGTACAAGGGTAAGGTTCCCGGAGTCTACGACGACTGGGAGGAGTGTCAGAGACAGGTTCACCATTTCAGTGGTAACAATTACAAAGGGTACATCACTAGGGCGGAGGCGGAAGCTAGATACGCGCGCTATCTAGCGGGAGAGAGGAGGGAGCGGAGGAGGAACCGGATGAAGACCAGTTTCATCACGATGATGCTAATCGTGATGACCGCATCTCTCTTCTATGTGATGGCAGTTTAGATGATCGATATCGACTTGTAATGTGAAGACAAACTCGCTATTCGCGGTCTTGAGACTTGTAATGTTCTAACTTTGTTCGGTCTTTTGAATTCAGAGACTAAGATGATGAATTGTATTCGGAGACTAATCTTCTATTGTGTTTGATAAATCTGTTGTTGCTGTGTGATGCTGTCTATAATCTGTCCAGTAATATATTTTGTAACCTGTGCAAATATCAAAAAAGAAAAAAAAAATAATTCCTAATATTCATACTAGTGGCGCATCACACAACACTTTAGTGGCGCACTGCAATAAACACACTAGTGGCGCACTTCCTAGTAGTGCACCATTAGTAACCCAGAGCACAAGGTAAATATGGCCCCTGGGAGGCATACTAATGGTGCACCAAGGGACATACTAATGGCGCACTGCCTGGTGCGCCACTACTGTCTGGTATACTAATGGCGCACCAGGGGTGCGCCATTAGTATTAGTTACTAATGGCGTGATGATAGTGGCGCACCTGTAGTGCGCCATTAATGGCCAAAACAGGTGCGCCACTAACAGACCTTTTCCTAGTAGTGGGACATTAGTCCCATCTATGCCAGAACACAATAAAATTGGAGAAAGATGTGAAACTGGTTGTTGGTCACCAACGTTGATTAAATCCTAAGATGAAAGAAGTGCTAAGAAAAGAAACACTAAAGCTTCTGGAGGTAGGTATAATTTATCCCGTTGCAGATAGTCAGTGGGTAAGCCATATCCATTGTGTCCCTAAGAAGGGAGGTATTACTGTTGTTCCTAATGATAAAGAAGAATTGATCCCACAAAGAATTGTTACAGGTTATAGAATGGTAATTGACTTTCGCAAATTAAATAAATCTACTAAAAAGGATTATTACCCTTTACTGTTTATTGATCAAATGCTAGAAAGATTATCCAAACATACACATTTTTTGCTTTCTAGATGGTTACTCTGGTTTCTCTCAAATACCCGTGTCAAAAGAGGATCAAGAAAAGACAACTTTTACTTGCCCTTTATGTGCCTTTGCTTATAGACATATGCCTTTTGGCTTATGCAATGCACCTGCTACTTTTCAAAGATGTATGACTGCTATATTCTTTGACTTTTGTGAAAAGATTGTTGAGGTATTCATGGATGATTTTTCTATTTATGGAACTTCGTTTGATGATTGCTTAAGCAACCTTGTCGAGTTTTGCAGAGATCTGAAGAAACTAATCTTGTCTGGAATTGGGAGAAGTGCCACTTTATGGTTAATGAAGGTATTGTCTTGGGGCATAAAATTTCTGAAAGAGGAAGTGAAGTTGATAAAGCTAAGGTTGATGCTATTGAAAAGATGTCCTGTCCTAAGGACATTAAAGGTATAAGAAGTTTCCTTGGTCATGCCAGTTTTTATAGGAGGTTCATTAAGGACTTCTCTAAAATTTCTCGGCCTCTCACTAATCTCTTACAAAAATATGTTCCTTTTGTTTTTGATGATGATTGTGTAGAAGCATTTGAAATACTTAAGAAATCTTTGATTTCTGCACCTATTGTTCAGCCTCCTGACTGGAATTTACCATTTGAAATTATGTGTGATGCTAGTGATTATGCTGTAGGGGTTGTTCTAGGACAAATAGTTGATAAGAAATTAAATGTTATTTAATATGCTAGTAAAACTCTAGACAGTGCTCAAAGAAATTATGCTACTAATGAAAAGGAGTTTTTAGCAGTTGTATTTGCTTGTGATAAGTTAAGACCTTATATTGTTGATTCTAAGGTAACTATTCACACTGATCATGCTGCTATTAAATATCTTATGGAAAATAAAGATGCTAAACCTAAACTTATTAGGTGGGTTCTCTTGCTTCAAGAATTTGATTTGCATATTATTGATAGAAAGGGAGCTGAGAACCCCATTGCAGACAACTTGTCTAGGTTAGAGAATGTTGTTGATGACCCACTACCTATTGATGAGAACTTTCCCGATGAACAATTAGCTACCATAAATGCTTCTGGCACTGCTCCATGGTATGCTGACTATGCTACTTATATTGTTGCTAAATTTATACCACCTAGTTTCACATACCAGCGAAAGAAAAAGCTCTTCTATGATTTAAGACATTACTTTTGGGATGACCCACACCTTTATAAAGAAGGAGTAGATGGTGTCATTAGACATTGTGTACCTAAGCATGAACAGGAATAGATCCTACGCAAGTGCCACTCTAAGGATTATGGATGACACTATGCTGGAGATAGAACTGCACATAAGGTATTGCAATCCAGTTTTTATTGACCTACTCTATTCAAAGGTGCCCGTAAGTTTATCTTATGTTGTGATGAATGTCAAAGAATTGGTAATATTAGTAGACGCCAAGAAATTCCTATGAATTATTCACTTGTTATTGAACCATTTGTTGTTTGGGGCTTTGACTATATGGGACCGTTTCCTTCCTCTAATGGTTATACACCTATCTTAGTTGTTGTTGATTACGTTACTAAGTGGGTAGAAGCTATTACAACTAGTAGTGCTCATCATAACACCTCTATTAAGATGCTTAAAGAAGTTATTTTTCCAAGGTTTGGAGTCCCTAGATACTTAATGACTGATGGTGGTTCACATTTTATTCATGGTGCCTTCAGTAAAATGCTTGCTAAGTATGATGTTAATCATAGAATTGCATCTCCATATCATCCACAGTCTAGTGGTCAAGTGGAACTGAGCAATAGAGATCTTAAATTAATTTTGCAGAAGACTTTAAATAGATCTAGAAAGAATTGTTCCAAGAAACTTGATGACGCATTATGGTCCTATAGAAATGCATATAAAAATCCTATGGGAATATCTCCGTATAAGATGGTTTATTGGAAAAGCATGTCACTTACCTCTCGAACAAGAACATAAGGAATATTGGGCCATTAAAGAGCTCAATCATGATTTCAGACTTGCCGGTGAGAAGAAGCTTTTTGACATTAGCTCACTTGATGAATGGAGAACCCAGGCCTATGAGAATGCCAAACTGTTTAAAGAAAAAGTAAAAAGATGGCATGATACAAGGATACAAAAACGTGAGTTTAATGTAGGTGATTATGTATTATTATACAAATCTCGTTTAAGATTTTTTGCAGGCAAACTCCTCTCTAAATGGGAAGGTCCTTACGTCATCGAGGAGGTCTATCGTTTCGGCGCCATAAAAATCAACAACTTCAAGGGCACAAATCCGAGGGTGGTGAACGGTCAAAGAATCAAACATTATATCTCAGGTAATCCCATAAATGTTGAAACTAATGTTATTGAAACTATAACCTCGGAGGAATACATAAGGGACACTTTCCAGAACGTTCCAGACTCCGAAAAGGAATATGCACATGGTACGGTAAGTAAACCGACTCCAAAACAGTTCTAATGGCAATGTTTCTCCGTTTTGGAATATTTGAGAAAATAGGAAAATAAGAAGCAGTACGGGAAGGACACGAGGCATCCACAAGGGTGGAGGGCACGGCCCCTGCCTCATGGGCACCTCGTGTGCTATCCGTACTTCGTTTTCTTGCACGATACTTCTTTTGGTCAGTAAAAATTCATTATATAATCTCCCAAAAGTTTTGACCACCATATCACGCAAATATCCTCTGTCTTTGTTTCGAGCTATTTCTGCTGCAGATTAGTGCAATATGTCATCCCAAGATTTAGAGGGAGAAAGCTATGTGGATGTTTACCTTCCAGATTATAAGGTCTATGGGGACTTGGAGCATTGTGGTTGGACCACGGAGGAAGAAGAAGGCTATGAGCCTAGGGGAAAGGAGGAGATGAGCTCAGAAGAAGATGACCCATTACCTCAACCTGGGGACATGCATGTGTAGTTCAAAAAGTCAAGCCTCCCCGATAGAGCAAAGAAACCTAAGATCGAGTTTATCCCTTTTCGCCTCTTGCAGGAGAACAAACAGGAACTATGCAAAAAGGTATTAAGCCTTGAGCAGGAGATCGATGACCTAAGGGAGCAAAATTCTATCCTCAAGCGCAAACTATCGAAGAAGCACACTCCATCGACAACTCCATCATCAACACCTTCTTGACCAACAACGAAGAACTGAGTATCGGGTATGGGCACTCCCCTTGGCAACTGCCAAGCTTGGGGGAGTGCCCCGGTATCGTATCACCATCACAATTTTATCTTTACCGTTTTTCTTAGTTCAATCCTTTTGGTAATATCTTGATCTAGTAGAATAAAGTATTAGTATGATCTATCTTTGAGTTTTGCTTTATGATCCTTCTATGTAATCGAGTCCGTGAACTATATATAATAAAGATTAGTGTTGAGTCAAGGGCTTGATTATCTTACTATGATCTTGAAGGAATAAAATAAAGGAGAAAGAATAAGAAGAAATAAAGAGATCATATGGATCCTACGGAGAGTAATGACTTCACATACAAAGAGTATGATGAATAAAAATTGTTGGGAGTTGACAAGCATAGTTTTGGTCATCGTTGCAATTAATAGGAAGTAATAAAGAGAGAGAGGTTTTCACATATAAATATACTATCTTGGACATGTTTTATGATTGTGAGCACTCATTAAAATATGACATGCTAAAGAGTTGACATTGGACAAGGAAGACAACATAATGGGTCATGTCTTCTTACATCTGAAATAAATTATATTGTCATGGATCATCGAACATGTTGAGCTTGCCTTTCCCTCTCATGCTAGCCAAATTCTTTGCACCAAGTAGAAATACTACTTGTGCTTCCAAATATCCTTAAACCCAGTTTTGCCATAAGAGTCCACCATATCTACCTATGGATTGAGTAAGATCCTTCAAGTAAGTTGTCATTGTTACAAGCAATAAAAATTGCTCTAAATATGTATGATTTATTAGTGTGGAGAAAATAACCTTAATACGATCTTGTGATGTGGAAGAAATAAAAGCGACCGACTGCATAATAAAGGTCCATATCACAGGTGGCAATATAAAGTGACGTTCTTTCGGTTTAAGATTTTGTGCATCCAAACATAAAATCACATGACAATCTCTACTTCCCTTAGCGAAGAGCCTATCTTTTATTCTTGTCTTATACTTCATGCAAGAGTCATGGTGATCTTCACCTTTCCTTTTTACAGTTTATCTATTGGCAAGCACAATGTGTTGGAAAGATCCTGATATATATAGCTAATTGGATGTGAGTTTTCATGAACCATTATTGTTGACATTAACCTTGAGGTAAAAGGTTGGGAGCCAAAAACTATAAGCCCCTATCCTTCTCTGTGTCCGACTAAAACTTCATAACCGTAAATATTGCGTGAGTGTTAGCAATTGTGAAAGACTAAATGATGGTTGAGTATGTGGACTTGCTGAAAAGCTCTTATATTGACTCTTTCCGATGTTATGATAAATTGCAATTGCTTCAATGACTGAGATTATAGTTTGTTAGTTTTCAATGAAGTTTATGATTCATACTTGAAACTGTGAGTGAATTGTTACTATAGTATAAGAGATCATATGACAATATATATATATATGTTGCTGTTCTAAGAATGATCATGATGCTCTCATATCTGTATTTTATTTTATCAACACCTCTATCTTTAAACATGTGGAAATATTTTTCGATATCGTCTTTCGATTCATGACAAGCGAGGTCTAAGCTTGGGGGAGTTGATGCGCCCATCTTGCATCATACTTTTATATCGATATTTATTGCATTATGGGAAGTTATTACACATTATGTCACAATACTTATGCCTATTCTCTCTTATTTTACAAGGTTTACATGAAGAGGGAGAATGCCGGCAGGTGGAATTCTGGGCTGGAAAAGGAGCAAATATTAGAGACCTATTCTACACAACTCCAAAAGTCCTGAAACTTCATGGGAGCAAGTTTCAGAATATATAAAATATTGGGCGAAAGAAGTACCAGAGGGGGCCACCCACCGTCCACGAGAGTGGGGGGGCGCCCTACCCCCTGGGCAAACCCCTGCCTCGTGGGCCCCTGGCAGCCCTATGATGCCCATCTTTGGCTATATGGAGTCTTTCGTCGAGAAAAAAATCATAAGCTAGCTCACGGGACGAAACTCCGCCGCCACGTGGCGGAACCTTGACGGAACCAATCTAGGGCTCCGGCGGATCTATTCCGCCGGGGAAACTTCCCACCGGGAGGGGGAAATCATCACCATCGTCATCACCAACGATCCTCTCATCGGGAGGGGGTCAATCTCCATCAACATCTTCACCAGCACCATCTCATCTCAAACCCTAGTTCATCTCTTGTATCCAATCTTTGTTCAATAGATTGGTACCTGTGGGTTGCTAGTAGTGTTGATTACTCCTTGTAGTTGATGCTAGTTGGTTTATTCGGTGGAAGATCATATGTTCAGATCCATTATGCATATTAATACCTCTCTGATTATGAACATGAATATGTTTTGTGTGTAGTTACGTTTGTTCCTGAGGAAATGGGAGAAGTCTTGCTATAAGTAGTGATGTGAATTTGGTATTCGTTCAATATTTTGTTGAGATGTATGTTGTCTTTCCTCTAGTGGTGTCTTGTGAACGTCGACTACATGACACTTCACCATTGTTTGGGCCTAGAGGAAGGCATTGGGATGTAATAAGTAGATGATGGGTTGCTAGAGTGACAGAAGCTTAAACCCTAGTTTATGCGTTGCTTCGTGAGGGGCTGATTTGGATCCATATGTCTCATGCTATGGTTAGGTTTACCTTAATACTTCTATTGTAGTTGTGGATTCTTGCAATAGGTGTTAATCATAAGTGGGATGCTTGTCCAAGGAAGGACATTACCCAAGCACCGGCCCACCCACATATCAAAATATCAAAGTACCGAACGTGAATCATATGAACGTGATGAAAACTAGCTTGACGATAATTCCCATGTGTCCTCGGGAGCACTTTCCTTTATATAAGCGTTTATCCAGGCTTGTCCTTTGCTACCAAAAGGATTGGGCCATCTTGCTGCACCTTATTTACTTTTATTAGTTGTTACCCGTTACAAATTACCTTATCACAAAACTATTTGTTACCGATAATTTCAGTGCTTGCAGAGAATACCTAAACGAAAACTGCTTATCATTTCCTTCTGCTCCTTGTTGGGTTCAACACTCTTACTTATCGAAAGTACTACGATAGATCCCCTACACTTGTGGGTCATCAGCGGCCTCTGTGCATCATGGTCGGCAATAGGAGTCAGCTCATTGTCCACGACGTTGGTGCTTCTGCGCTTGGCGTCGGCTTCTGGGAAGCTGATCTAAGATCGTGGAAGACGGTGCCAGGGAAGAGGCTCCGCGTACGATGACGATGGTGGACCGGCTCCAGTGCGGCATACGATGTCGTCGATGAGGCAAATGCGCCATGGTGGACGAGTGCGCCAATGTAGAAGGGGTGGAGAACGAAGGTTGCGGTGCCGTGGAGAAGTATATTTTGCGATGGGGATAGAAAGCGAGGAGTATTCAGGTGTACTACTTGGTGCTGACGTGGGGTTGGCTAGGTAGGGTGAACCTGAAGTTACCAAAACAGCTGCCTACCAAGCGTCATCCGGAGTCCTGTTCCGAAGGGTATGATGGTAACTTCGCACTTCTCAAGTCAGGGTCGCGAGAGATTTTCCCGCCGACCTCAAAATTTTGTGACACTAGACTCCCTGAGTGGCGTGTTGGGTGATTGGGCTCAGCAACTAGTGAGTAGTACTAGTAGTTAGTAGTACCAGTAACTACTAGTACTCCCTCCGTTTTTATTAACTCTGCATATTAGGTTTGACTGAAGGCAAACTTCCTAAAGTTTGACCAAGTTTGTAGAAAAATATAAACATTTACATAATAAATATGTATGATGTGAAAGTACATTCAATAATCAATCTAATAGTATTTACTTGTTATTGTATATGTTAATATTTTTTGTTATAAACCTTCTGAGAGTTCACAAAACTTGACTTTGACCAATGCTAATATGCGGACTTAAATAAAATCGAAGGGATTACACAATTTTTTTCTTAGTTTGTAGTGAATTAATCATTTGTTGTAATTGTGAAATAAATATATTAGGCTACTGACTTCGAATGTAATGGTGTATACAATTCAATACTTACAATCATGGTTGAATTCCAAGATGTATAAGAGGTCTATAGTACTTCACTATATGCTCAAACTCGCATAATCCTAGTCAAATGAGAATCTAAATGCTTGTCATAGTTATTACTTTGTAGGATGCAACAAAACCAACCATAACTCTACATCATCCATTATAAAAGAAACATTTTGAACACATCCCAACGTGTGAATGAAACGTGTAGAGAGATCTTGCCAAGACGGAGCAGATAGGGAGGGAAAGATTGTATGTATGTGGGCGAGAGAGTAGGAGACAAACCTAACGAGAGAGAGAGATAGAGAAAGAAAGAGAAAGAGAAAGCGAAAGAGAGAGAGAGGAAGAAGTTAGGTCTGTGAGAAATATGCAGACACATAATATACGTGAGATGCGTGTGCATCCGGATTTTGTACACGTGGAAGGAGAAGAGACAACAGGTTTGATGAGAGAGCTGAAAAAACACAGACGAGAGGGAAGGATCTTGTGGGTTGAGGGATTGATAATTTTGTGCGAGAGAGAGGGATTGGTAATTTTGTGCGAGAGAGAGGGGGGGAGAAGTCAGTCAGCTGTCATCACATCATCCTACATCCAAATGGCACCGCATTCTCTAGTGCAGTGTGGTCGTCGTCTTTGATCTCCTCGATGCCCTCTTTGAAGATTAAGGTGGTGTGCATGCAGGGGTGCAGAGAAGCACAAGCAAGAGTGGTCGCCATATAACCTTGGATGGGGATGAATTGTGTGCTCGGGGGAGGGGGAGTGTGTGTGCAGTGTGTGTGTGTGTGTATGTCAGATATTGAGAGAAATCAAACCTATGGAGAGAAATGTGTGTGTATGTGACAGAAGCTACATGTTAAATTGGGTTTTCATGAAGAGATTGTGTGTGCGAGATAGAGAGCGATGTGCGGGCCTTGTGGTGGGCAGGGCAAGGTGAGGGTGTTAAAATGTGTGCGTTTATGCATGTGTTACATGCGATCGTGCGAGGGATGGACGAATCGAGAGAGATGGTTGTTGTGTTACGGATGCTCCTCTCTCTCTCTCTTGCACACACACAAGTACAAATAGAAGACTGTTCTCTTATGTATACACAACGTATCGGCGGCTCTCTATGTCTCACTCATGCAAGCTCATTTGCACATTCACACCTCTTTGTGTCTCTATCACACGCACACTGTCTCCACATTGCCCTTCCGTCACAACACACGTATGGACACATACACACATTCTCTCCCAGTCACACACACAAAATCAGTATTAAAAAAACTAGGGCGCACCTAAAACGTCCAAATCCACATAAACATGAACTGAAACTAAATTCAAATATATGGAAATATTGTAGCGTGAAGAACTTTTCCAGGAAAAAAAAGTTGAGTAATATTCAGGGATTGTTTTCACACACACAAAAAGGTTTGGTGGATGTCCTTTGAGCGCGACAAGGTGACGCACCGTTTGATCGACCGCGCAGCCGCGGTTCACGCGCTTGCACAAGATTCTGTATCGTGGCTGTGGTAACTAATATAAGCGCTACCTCATTCTAATGTTTATGTGTACTAGTACGGTTTTCTTTTAAGTTTGTCCAACCCTATATAAAACTAAACTATGCTCCCATGCACGCACTCATCAACATGCTGCTGCCGCCGTTGCGCATGCCGGCGCCCGCCTGCTCTGGCCAACTATTTCTCACCAATCACCGTCGTGTCGCCGCCATCCCTATGCCATGAAGCCGAAGGCTCGCCCGCTCGGTCGTCTACAATCCCTCCTCGCGATGCCACTGCGCTGCCAAGCACATGAGCAGCTGGTGGAGCCGCGTCTATGCACGCAGCATACGAAGAGGAGGACGAGCGCGTTCTCCAGCACTCTAGCGAGGAGGAGCTAGCATGTCATTGTCATCTCCGCCCGTGCGAAGGAGGCGCGCATGGTGGCTGTCACGATGGAAGCCGGTCGCGCCCGCGCCGAGCCCGAAAACCGGGTGCGGACACGGAATCTACCTTCGAGAACTTGAATGCCACGTGGATCCTGCAATCTGAAGGAACAATTTGGGTCAGTCGACTCTTGTGAGTCGTTGGATGCAACATGGATGGCCACAAGGGCTTCTTCAACCTCCGAAATTGATACATTGTTCATCTTCTCTCTGAGGTATCGAGCCGCCAGCCTGCCACACGCCTTACCGCTTCCCCACCCTCCCATGAACCGCCTACCACCGCCATGATCCCCCACCCCCGTCATCCGTTTAACCTCGCCCACGATCCATTTTTTCCGGCAAAATGCATTCCACACCCAACACTCATAAGATAGATCATGGGCACCCTTCCACCCTAATATAGATACTGGGGTAGCTTCTCTGCCGTGTTCTTCCTTCGCTCCATCGAACTTCTTTCACAAATCTACTGACCCAAATTATACTACTAGTACGAACATATTAAGTATAGTAGGAACACGAAGATACGAGCAGTAGTACCAACTACAAGAAGAATAGTAGTAAGACATACTAGTACTACTGTACGTACTAAAGAGTTCAAATAACGAGAAACAACATAAACATAGTTCTGTTGGGGGCACAGCACAACACACCCCTGAGATAAAACTAAGCAACTTGTTCACTTGACACTGCTTGAACCGGACACTGGGCTTCGTCCTCGTCCCTCTTCCTCTTCCTCTGAGTCCACGTCCTTGACTTCGTCCTCGTCCCTCTTCCTCTTCCTCTTTGCTGACGCTTCTTTGCTTGAACCGGACACTGGGCTCTGCTTCTTCATCAAACCCTTGTAGATATTTAAACAAAGGTAGGCATCCATTGTTGCATACAGGATGTGATCTTCATCTATTGTCTTCGACTCCCATGCATGATGATACTCGTGGTGAGGTTTCTTCTATTGAGCGTATGAAGGATCAATCATGGCTACTGCCAGGGTCAACATTGAAGGCTGAGCGGAGGGCACCAGGCTTGCCCTCTGGAGATCGAAGGGCCGGCCTACAACGAGGCCTATCCGACCCAGGACAATCCTATCGTTACTAAAGTCTATAGTAACGAATTTCAATCTTTCATCCTTGAGGAAGGTCTTAAAATCTTGGCACTCAATGTCGGATGGCATATGTGATAGACGAAGCACACATTATGTACGCAAACCTGGATCACGGCGAGCTTCTTCTTCTCTGCCTCCTTTAGAATCTTCTTGCTTTCGAGTATAGTGGTGTACTCAACATCTAGCCCAATGACCCACTCATCCTTTGAACTGTTAAACATGCGTAGGAAGTGAGCAAGGTATGCTTTCACCGTCGTTGGTCTAAGGTTGTAGATGACGATGAACACATCATCGGTGATGGCTCTAACCTGGTACTCAGCGGCAACCATGGAGATTTGGGAGGTCATGGATTTTGGAGGAGGGTTAGGAGAAGTTGAACTAGTGTAATGTGAAAGGACGGGACGACTGGGTGCGAACTGTTGTAAGGTAGAGGACGGAGATGAGTAGGGCGTCCAAACGGCGGGGGGTTGTTGGCTTGCCCGGTGGATAAACGGTTGCATGCCCCCAAAGAGTTCTCGAGTATTACGTGGGACACACTAGATGTCATGTCTACTAGACCCATAACGTAGGCCTGACGGTATAGCTTCTGCGTGTTCGCACGCCATGCCGGCGCGTGGATGTATCTTCACTTAGTTCCGTCAACCGTCACGCTTCCCACGACCTTCGCCTCCCACGCGTGGTCTTGCCCTTTGAGACTTCGACCGGCTATAAATGAGCAATTTTTTTGCATACTCCGCATGCATGATACTCCCTCAGGTCCTTTTTGCTCCACGTAAGACTTGTGTCAAGTCATAGTTTACAAAGTTTTTGACCAAATTTATACTATAAATATCAATATCTACAATACCAAATATATATTTTATGAAACTACCTATTATAATGAGTATAAAAATATTGATTTGACATTGTGAATGTTGACATATTTTTCTATAAGTTTGGTCAAAGTAGAGGTACATTGACTTCAGACAAAACTTATATACACAATGCAGACTAGTTCATCCATCCAGGTGCATGCCATGTCCTATCTAGTGATCACATCAAGGTTAGCTATTAGAGTACTACTACCTCCCTTCTAGTTTAAGGGGCTCGATTCAAAAGTTTGACCTACTCTTGCCAAGATAGAGGCGGTGTAATAGTTTTTGTAGTGGTTTCTAGAGTCTAGACTCCATCTTTAGGAACCTTCGCCACTGCCGGCAAGAATTCAAGGAGATGAACCAGAAAGTAAATGAGGCTAGAATTAGTAGTTCTGTATTGTATACAGTGGCAGAGGTGGGTAAATCCTTGCTACCTCTGGTGGCAAGGCCATGTCTCTATTCACACACATCTCAGCCGTTGGTTCCAAGTAGATCGAATGTCTCACGTTGTCCAGAGGAAGACACACCATCACCACCAACTGAGATTTTTATAGGAGTGGTCATGCATCCATGTGATGTAATTAATGCATCGGTTTACACAAATTTTTGAGAAAAATGAGAGTACTAACTAAGTACTTTAGCAATCTACGGAATTAATTCCACCATTCATCATCTACCTTGGTTGAAGAGATTTTCAAATTAAGCCCTATAAACCAAAAAGGAGGGAGTACCACACTACCACCACTATGTCCAGCCTTAATCATCGCATGCAATAATTTAGTGCACCTTGAAATCTCAAAGCATGCTTGACTCTCCTTCTCCCTTCGATAGTCCCACCACTCCTCCCCGTCTGGAAAAAATCTACATGCATGACTCTCCTTCGCCCGGGCTCGTCCAATCCATTGTGACCAGCAATATTTCCACCCCTTCCCTCACCCGTAATTTACTCTAAGAAATATGCCCACGTAGCTACTTCAGTTAGTTAAATGCAGGTGCATTGGGTTACTGACATGTCGGCCCAATAGGCATCTGGCCCACATGTTAGTGATGCAACTGGACATGCAGTTAAGCCAGTGAAGCTCGGTCCATATCTTACGTAGGTGTGCCATTGCTCGCTATAAATACTAAACCTCCCACGGCATTCAGAAGAATGCTCACGTTCATCACTATCTCCTCCCCCACCCTCTCACGTCGACCACCATGGCATCGCCCCTCCCTAGCCCTATGCGCCCCTCGCTGCACCGCGTGGACGGTCACGCGTCCCCGTTCTGTTCCTTGCTGCCACTTGTCGAGGAGGATGCATCGGTGTTCCACTCCTCGCCGCGACGCATCAAGGTGGATACGTCGGCGTTCCCAATCTCGCTAGCATGCCCGTCAGAGGACGCGTCGGCTCCCCTCTACAAGGAAAACGCCGCGCCACCCGCCGAGCCCCCTAGCCATGAGGAGCTTTGGAAAGAAATGGATGTCGCCTTGCGGGAGGCTTTGCCTCCAGCAGAGCGGGCCAAAATAGAGGCAGAGAAGAAGGCTGAGGAAGAGAAGCACGCCGCAGGGCAAGCTGCCTGGCAGGCCTATGTCGCATCCGAGAGAGTCAAGCAATTGGCTCTTTGGCAGAAGGCTTAGGACGCCCGTGCGAAAGCCCTGAGTGCAATCGGGTGCAAGCGCCTCATCTAAGCTTGGTGGTACATGGACCGGGTGCACGCTTCCCGCGAGGAGGAGTACCTGCTGGCGCCGGATCACCACAGCGGTGAGATCGCGCTCGCTCGCTGGCAAGCCGCCAATCAGCACCTCGTGAGTTGCGAGGCTGAGGAAGAGGCGTTGTGTCAGCGCGCTGGGAAACGGTCGCACAACAGGGCACTCGGGGCACACCGCAAGCGCTGCTGCGAGCGTCATGGCTTTTATGAGGAATATAATTTAGTTTCGTTAGGTGATCTCCTTAGTTTTGGGACACAATTGATAAATCCCAAACGTTCGGGAATTATTAGCGTCCTTAATTAAGTATGTAAAAGGAAAAGTTTGGAAACCTTGTGTATCCATACACATTTGGTAAGTACGTGCATATAGCACAAACTTTACTATATACTATCGCACTACACATATCTCTCTATATATGCTTGCAGACTGTGCTACTCCCTCCGTCCCGGTGAATAAGTCGTTTTGGTTGTGCACTATGACCAAGAAGGAGGGAAGACTTATACACCTAGACGGAGGGAGTACTACTATTACTTATGTATGTGCAAATGCACATTTTAACATTACGATGCAGTTTTTGTAAAAGTAGAAAAACAACACTAGTCAAGCTTGTGAAATGATTCAATGCAAAACAAATGCAAAAATGCTCATTTGATTCTTTAGTTTTACCTTCCTTCTGTGTGGTGTTTCTCTATCGTACTTTGTACGAAGTATCTCACTGGTCGAGAAGGCATGCAAATTCCCAAACCACTTACTACAGCCTGTATAAATTTTTTTTCTTAACAAGTTGTGCCATGCAATTGGAATTCCAACTTGAGTACTACTACTAGGAGTACCAGGGGCTAGTTCTTTTAGGCTTCTAGATTAGTACTCCCCACTACTACTACCTCCATCCCATAACTACTACCTCCGTCCTGGTTTATTGGTCCCCATTGTAATATGTGTCAAATTTTGACCATAAATTTAACTAATGAAATGTGTGTGCATGTCATATGCACTAACATTTTATCAGTTAAATCTTTGGTCAAAAATTAGCACAAATCACAATGGTGATGAATAAACCAGGTTGGAGGTACTAGTAGTTTAGAAGCCCAAATAAATGAGTGAGGCGCCTTAATGTTACTCTCCACTGTGACAAGTCTTATGGTAAGGCTGGGGAAGAGACATCTTATTTTTTAAGCTGCCAAAAGAACTGGCCCTAGGAGTAGTAGCTAGGGATACTAGGAGTAGTAGCTAGGGATAGAGTGTGCGAGATGAACCAGAGAAAGTAAATGCAGAGAGATGAAATGCAAAAAAGACCGAGGGATGTGATAGTTGCTTGTCCGTTTATTTTACCAGGTCACTTATTACGGGGAGTGGTGGGGTTTTGTGATATGACGGCTTTACTGCCACACCGCGAGCGGGGTGAGACTCCTGTGCAGTGCCGCCCTCTACACTAGTACTACATCGGTCGTGATTTATTAGTCCCCCATTGAAATTGACTGAAGATTTAACTGACAAAATGTTAGTGCATGTCAACAAAAACTATATCATTGGTTTCATATTTGAACATAATTTTCAATGATATAATTTTAGGTGACATGCATGAGAATTTATCATACTATATATAATGTTAGTTAAATTTTTTTCCATACTAATCTATAGTAAGGTGCCCGTGCGTTGCACAGAACGATGAAATGCATTGATCGGGGAGTTGTTTATTTCGACAAAGGATGTGGGGGTCATCTCATGTGTAACGGGTATCGATATCTTTCTTTGGATATTATTTCAGCTCTAGAGCTCACAAACATCTGGGTGAAATAGATAAAAAAGTATCTTTTGCAAACAAAAGCATTCAACTGTTCAACCTGCATCCAAAACTTGTGAAGAAACAACACTTATTGTGCTTTGCAAGAGATGATCTTTCAGAATTAGTTTTCGAATATCGATTGTTATACATGTTGGCTACAGATGACATGGCATTTTTTGTTATAGTAAATAGTTGGCTATACTATTAAGTATTAACCATGCTCTTATGCACCTAGACAGAGGGATTAAATCAGGATGACTTGGAAGGGGGCAGAGGAGATGTAAGAAATGGTTCATCATAAGTCTTTCACCAGTACTGTTGTAAAAATTCTAGACTAAACCATAAATGGACAAACTTTTATTCAAGCTTGATACTCTAATAGAGCAAGATCATGCATGGAAGGTTCTATACTATATAAATAAGAAGCATCCACATGCTTAGATGGCGGATTACATTGAGCGAAGACTAATGATCATCATTTAACTTGGTAATGCATATGTCCAGGTGAACCTCCTTGGAGTCCCCGTGCACCATGTTGGGGGGCGGGATCATACCATGTGTCTTCCATGTCGACATCGGCGGGAAGGTCCCAACTCGGCATAGTCCTAGTCAGCATCATGGAGTGGGTGTGGGCGCCCACGTACCTCCCAGGGGCAGTAACAGTGAGCATTCACCCGTACATCGGCCTTGTGTCCGTGTCAGCGTCAGCGGCGTAGCCCCTGACACACACTATAGAGACAAGGCGGCAGCCCGCGTGGGCCTCGCCGGTGCCCACGATCAAGAGGAAGAAGCTGACATCCTCCTCCAAGACTAGCAGGCGGCGGTGATGCTCCAGCGACTCCGGCATGGCGAACGGGTAGCATGTCTCATTCTTGATGTTCTTCGCCGCGGGCGAGTAGTGATAGATGGACGCCCGCGTGAGGTGATGCACGAGTTCCGCCGATGAGCCCCTGGCATCGGGCACCCATAGCAGTATACGAAGGGCTCCTTGGAGGCATCGACCAGGCCATCCATGAAACGGGAGTGGCTGTAGGGGACGCTGCGCCAGTTGAATATATGAGCAAGTTACTACGAGATTTAGTCTGAATAAGCACAAAATAAATCATGACGGCTATAACAGAGATTAAACTAATCATGTGGACTAGCATAGTAAATGAACAGATCGAATCTTGGACACAGACTAGAAACATGAATTCTACCACGATTTCAAATAGGAAGGACATAAACACATATGGTGCAATGCGAGCAGCACCATTAGCATTGAGGTTGTCGCCCATCTCATTGAGGAATAGGTTGCCGAGGTCAGGGAAGAAGTCGTCGTCGGTGAAGTCGTCGCGGCCAGCAGTCACGTGGGTGTGCTCCCCAAATTTCAACAGCTCTCGCCGAATGGAGCGCAGGAGGGAGTTGCTGTAGGGGATGTTGCGGTCGCCGAATGGAGCGCAGGAGTAGCACACGAAGCAGTAGATGGTGCTCCTCCCTAGTCTCCATCTCTACTCTTATCTCTATCTCTACTACTCTTCTTTCTTTTTTATAATATACTAGTAGCTGTCAAATCAAATAGTATCGCGCTGCCCGTTGCACGCCCGACTAGACACGCCTCCTCGCCTCCATCAAAAGCCTTAGTTAAACCCGCATGCAAAACAAGAAACAAACTCCGGCCCGCGGGAGGAAATTTGCCGGTTGCCGTTTGAGAATAATAGAGTCACGTCGAATCCATTTGAGTTAATTTCGTGTATGATTCTCCCTCTATGTAACACCCACGATGCGGCGATAGCTCCCACGTGTATAGGCATGACTTAGAGACATAACCTCATAGTGGTTTTGTCGGAAGAAGGGTCATCTTCACAAACACACCATGTAATGAATAAGACAGGCATAAATAGAGTTGGCTGACACTCGCCATGTCACACAATAACATATAATTCATACATCATCAAAGTACACTCATAGTCCGACTATGGAAAACCAAATGAAAAAGAAGATAGACCCAACTGCTAGATCCTCGATCGTCCCAACTAGGCTCCACTACTGATCATCAGGAAACGGAACATAGTAACGACCAAGGTCCTTGTCGAACTCCCACTTGAGTTCGGTAGCATCACCTGCACTGGTATCATCGGGACCTGTAACTGTTCTGTTAGTATCTGTGAGTCACGAGGACTCAACAATCTCAAAACCGGCGAGATCAACACTACTTAAGCTTATGGGTAGGATAAGGTAATGAGGTGGAGTTGCAGCAAGCACTAAGCAAATATGGTGGCTAACATGCACAAACAAGAGAAAGATGAGAATCTACGCAACGGTCATGAAGCTAGAAAAGATCAAGAAGTGATCCTGAAACTAATTACGCTCAAACATAACGCAAGACCGTGTTCACTTCCCAGACTCCACCGAAAAGAGACCATCACGGCTACACACGCCGTTGATTCATTTTAATGAAGTAAAGTGTCAAGTTCTCTACAACCGGATATTAACAAATTCCCATCTGCCACATAACCGCGGGCATGGCTCTCGAAAGTTAATACCCTACAGGGGTGTCCCAACTTAGTCCATCATAAGCTCTCACGATCAACGCAGGATATTCCTTCTCCCGGAAAGAGCCGATCAGTCTTGGAATCCCGGTTACAAGACATTTCGACAATGGTAAAAAAAGACCAGAAAAGCCACCCATTGTGTTGACAAATCCCAATAGGAGCTAGACATATCTTGTTCTCAGGGCACACCGGATAGGTCAAGCTACGAGTAAAACCAACCTTCAAGTTTCCCTGAGGTGGCCCCGCAGGTTGCCCGGTTCGGGCCAACACTAAGAGGAGCACTAGCCCGAGGGGGGGGGGGGTTAAAATAAAGATGACCCTCGGGTCTGTAGAACCCAAGGGAGGTTATAGGTTGTTAGGCAAATGTAAAACCAAGGTTGGGGCTTGCTGGAGGAGTTTTATTCAAAGCGAACTGTCAAGGGGGTCCCATAACACCAACCGCGTAAGGAATGCAAAATCAAGCAACATAACACCGGTATGACAGAAACTAGGGCGGCAAGACTGGAACAAAACCCCAGGCATAAGGCCGAGCCTTCCACCCTTTACCAAGTATATAGATGCATTAATTTAAATAAGAGATATTGTGATATACCAACATAAACATGTTCCAACATGGAGCAATCTTCAACTTCACCTTCAACTAACAACGCTATAAGAGGGGCTGAGCAAAAGAACTTACATAGGCAAACAACGGTTTGGTAGGAAGGTGGGTTAGAGGCTTGACATGGCAATATGGGAGGCCTGATAAACAAGTGGTAGGTAGCGCGACATAGCAATAGAGCGAACAACTAGCAAGCAAAGATAGAAGTGATATCGAGGGTAATGGTCATCATGCCTGAGATTCCGCAAGGAAGAATAACGAGTTGATGAAGAAGACAAACGGACGTGGTCGAACGAATCCTCGCAACTCAGGAACGAAACCGAAGCTAACGAGAGAAGCAAACTAGAAAGAAGCAAGCAACATGGTAAACAACCATTACATAAACCTGGCTCTGATACCAACTTGCGACAAAACTACAAAGCGGTTATGCCACTAAGTCGTGCCTCGACACGTGGGAGATATAGCCGCATCGTGGGTGTTACACTCTATAAATAGTTAATTGCATCCTTAATCTTGTATTCTAAGTACTCTGTGGGTTCCACTATCAGTATAATGTACATGACTTGCAGGCTGGCTACAGATTCGTACAACAAGTTAAAAAGAAACAAATCCATCCTTAATCTTGTATTCTAAGTACTCTGTGGTTTCCACTCCAAGTATAGTAGCGAAAGAAGTATATATTAAAAAATATAAAAAGCTAAAGTTTAGGACAGATTTTGAACTCAGGTCATCGCGCTGTGAGCATCCGGCCCGGACCAGTACACCAGGTGTTCGTTGCGGACGATGCAAGAGATAAACCTTTATCGAAATTGATGTCTGATGTGCCTCCAATGTATATACTTTTCCTAACACTTTTCCTCTTGTTTTGGACTCTAATTCGATTTGAATGAAACTAACCCCGGACTGACGCTGTTTTCAGCAGAACTACCATGGTGTTGTTTTTGTGCAGAAATAAAAGTTCTCAGAATGGAACAAGAACTTTGCGAGGATTTTTTATATCAATAATAAGAATTTCTAGAGCCAAGACCTGTCGGAGAGGGGCATCTGGGTGGGCACAACCCACCAGGGTGTGCCCCCTCTCCTGGCGTGCCCAGGTGGGTTGGAACCACCTGGTGGCCCCGCTGACCCTGAAATCAACGCAATAAATTCCTATTTTCGGAGAAAAAAATAGCGAGAAAGAATTATCGCAATCCACGAGACGGAGCCGCCACCAAGCCCTATTCTTCCTTGGGAGGGAAGATCTAGAGTCCGTTTGGTGCTCCAGAGAGGGGGATATTCGTTCTTAGTCATCACCAACCCTTCTCCATCGCCAATTCCATGATCCTCCCACCAGGACTGAGTATTTCCTTCGTAGGCTCGCTGGTCGGTGAGGATTTGGATGAGATTCATTATGTAATCGAGTAAGTTTTGTTAGGGCTGGTTCCGTAGTATCCACTATGTTCTAAGTTTGATGATGCTATGACTTTGCCATGCTTAATGCTTGTCACTTTGGGCCTGGGTGCCATGATTTCATATCTGAACTGTTTATGTTATCATCATTATATCCATGTTCTAGAGTTGATCTTGCAAGCTGTAGTAACCTACTACGTGTTATGATCCGGTAACCTCGGAGTGACAATAACCAGGACTTCTTCAGGTGATTACCGTAGTTTGAGGAGTTCATATATTCACTATGTGTTAATGCATTGTTCCAGTTCTCTATTAAAAGGAGGCCTTAATATCCCTTAGTTTCCAATATGGACCCCGCTGCCACGGGAGGGTAGGACAAAAGATGTCATGCAAGTTATTTTAATAAAGCACGTATGACTATTTACGGAATACATACCTACATTATATCGACGAACTTGAGCTAGTGCTGAATAGCCCTAGGTTATAACTGTCACATGATGAATATCATCCAACAAGTCACCGGTCCAATGCCTACGAATTTATCTTATATTATTTCTTCTAAGTTACTACTGCTATCATCACTATTACGCTTGCTACAAAATTACTGTTATCACTGTTACTGTTACTATTGCTGCTGTCAGTACTATCAAAACTATCAAACTACTTTGCTACTGATCACGTTGCTATAGATGATTAATCTCCAGGTGTGGTCGAATTGACAACTCAGCTGCTAATACCTTCAAGTATTCTTTGGCTCCCCTTGTGTCGAATCTATAAATTTGGGTTGAATACTTTACCCTCGAAAACTGTTGTGATCCCCTGTACTTGTGGGTTATCAAGACCTTTTTCTGGCGCCATTGTCGGGCACCATAGCTATATTTGCTGAGTCACTTGGGATTATTATCATAGTATCACTATGAAGAATCTGAAGGATCCTAAGAATAAGATATTTCCCTTAAGGATGAGGCGAGGTAAGGCGCTGCCATCCAGTTCTTCTTCAGATTCACATTCTTTGATGAATAAAGTAGCAACACCACCACATGCTATTAATTCTGATATGTCGCAAGTTATTTAGGATGCTACTTCTACTATGAATGATTCTTATGATGATGCCAGTACCTTGCTTGATAATGATGATGTGCCACTTGGTGAATTTCTTGAGTACCAAATTGGTAGAGTTATACAACATGATGTTGTTGAATTTGATGATGAGCTTGAAACTGAATCTCCTGAAACACCTGCTAGAAGGGTGGCTATGATGCTAAATCTTGGTACAATACTCTTGCTCCTGGTTGTGTGCGTAGTCCCCAGGATATGATTTACTACTTCTCTGGAAAAAAAATCCTGCTCATAAGAAACAAGCTGCCTTACAGGAAATATTTAACTTTGCTCAAACTGAAGAAGAGAGTCTCCCACAAGGTTGGGGGAGGCTTTCCCAGTTACTTAATGCTTTGCCTGATCATCCTCTTAAGAAAAATGAAATACTTGATATCTTCTATAATGGACGAACCAATGCTTCTAGGGACTTCCTAGATAGTTGTGTTGGTTGTGTTTCCAGGGAACGAACTGTTGGACAAGATGAGGAATTATTGAATAACATATTGAAAAATTATGATGATTGCACTATTCCTGAACCACCGGCTAAACCCACTTCGAAGAAGAGGGGTATATTATATCTCAGTCTTGAAGATATGCAAGAGGAAAAGAAATCTATGAAGGAAAAAGGTATGAAAGCTGAGGATGTTAAAATTTTACCTCCTATTGAAGAAATACATGGGCTTAATACACCACCACTACCTAAGGTGGTAGAGGTAAATTCCCTTATGAAGTTTAATGATAGTGATAGTCCTCACAATACACATCCTATTCAATGCCTTTATGAGTTTGAAAACTACATTAGAAAACAAGAACACTTCAATGCAAATGTTATGAAACTATTGAAATATAATTCTGATATGATTGCTTGCTTGATTGGCCTGTTATTAGAATATCAAATGATGTTAGAGGTGTTGGAAAATATGCCTCTATGGTTAAAACTCAATTAGAACAAGTTGCTAAATCTCAAAGAGAATTGATTGATTAAATGAATAATAATATGCATGACTTTGCTGATAGAGTTGCAACTAGAAGAGGTAAAATGACTCAGGAACCACTTTATCCTGAGGGACACCCTAAAGTAATTGAACAAGATTCACAAACAAATAACACTAATGCACCTAGTCCTTCTAAAAATAAAAAGAAGAAGAAGAGGAATGATAGGACATGTCATACTTCTAGTGAACCTGAAGTAGAAAAACCTCCTGACAATGATAATGAAGTTTCTATCTCAGATGCTAAAACTCAATCTGGTAATGAACACTTACCTAGTGATAATGAAAAAGATAATGATGAGGTTCATGAAGACTCTCAACCAACCAATGTGTAACATCCCAATTTTCAATTTGGATGTTATACATAGGTCATCATTTGCATATCATATTTTTATTTGCATTTGGTTGTGATCCTAGAAATCTTAAGCAACTCAAGGATCCAAGGAGAGAGTTGGAGGTTTCACAAATTTTCATATTTGAATTTATTTCAAATTTGAAGAAAGGATCAATTTGATTTTAATATTTTCTCTCCAATTATTTCCAATAACAAAAATAAATGAGAGAAGATAAAATGACTTCTTCAACAAGAGAGAAATATTGGAGAAGAAATTATAAAATCAAATTATTATTTCATTCGTATTTTATTTGCTATTTTATTTGAATTAGAGAAAAACTTGCATTTTTGAAAAAATGCATTTTAGGCCAGAAAAATGTTCATCTTGTCCTAAATATTAGGTTTGGACTGTGAAAAATGTTTCTGGTATTTTTATAAATTTTTGAATATTTTATTAGAATTTTTTTATTTGCGGCAAATTTATTTACTTTTTTTAAAAAAAAATCCTTGGCTGGTCCAGCCAAGCCGGGCCTTGGCCCAGCTAGCGCCGACGCCTTCCCTCGCCGTCCCACCGCTGGACTCTAGAGGAGTCCGAGCCGGACTCGCCGAGGCGCCGTAACCCCCTCCCCAACCTGCCTCTTCCCCCCCCCAAGGCTTCAAAAGCCGACCCCCGGCCCATCTCCTCACCCCGCCACCCACCGCCGAGCGCGCCGCCGCCAGCCACCGCCGCCGCAACCTAAGCCGCCGCCCACTGCCCCGCCGCCTGTCCCGCTCGCCGCAGCCGCCGCGCCGCCGCCACGCCGCTCATCATTAACCACCACCGGCCGAAGCAGTTTAACCGGTAAAAACCATCCGGTTCGTCGATTCTTATTTCAGTTTTTTTTCGGTTTAGTTTAGATTGGTTTTTTAATTTATTTACTAGGTTAACTAGCAAACGTTCACCCGTTAGAGTCTTATAGCGAGCATGTTCGTTCGTTAGCCTCTGTTTAGGAACATTCGTTCGTTAGTTTTTCTTTTTAATTTTAATTTTCGGTCAGGGACCTATCTGCGAATACTTTTATCACAAATTAGTCCTAGAACTTCAAACCCTCGTTACTTTTTACTCGTTTATCCCAATCCAGTGAAACCAACGCCACAATCTTCGTCTTGTGCCCCTCTATCCAGATAATCAACTTGAACATGGTTTTGATAATTTAAAATTTGGTTTCTAGCAAATTTGATTTCGAATTCTTTTGATCATATTTTGAGTTTCGTAACTCCGATTCGATTGATTCTTTTTGCAAGTCGAAGCTCTTCACTTGAACTTTAAGTTTGGATCTTTTCTCTTGAGTTTTACCCCTGCATCTTATGCTTGAGTGCTTATGTATGCTATTTGATGTAGGGTGGAACCCTATATGGCCGATCTTTCATGAACGGAGCGGATCCCATGAAGAACACGAAGAACACGAGGGGAAACACAAGGGGAAACATGAGAGAGTCACTCAAACCAACAAGATCGATCACACATTTTCTAGATCCTCAAAACACAAAGAGATACATAATCCAAATCCAACAAGGGATGATACAAAGGGTAACCGGTTCTTCTCCGTGAGGAGGTCTTGAATCCACAAGGGGATCTTCCCATAAAGGGGCCTTGAATCCAAGGTGGATCTTCTCCGAAGAGGGTCTCCGGTCTCTCTCAAGGAGTAGATCCGATATGGATGAGCGAAGCTCTGTCTCACAAATGAGCTAACACAACGATAACCCTAACTAGATGGAGGTGGAGGAGTATATATAGTCTAGAGCCACGAAGGGGTAAGTGAGGAGGGGATACATGGGCCTTTGGCCCAGTTAGGCACGCGCAGGTGCCGGACGTCCGGGCAGGGGGCCAGATGTTCGGGGCTTCAGGACAAGCCGGATGTCCGGGGGCGTGGCCGGATGTCCGGGATGAAGTGGACGTTCAGCTGCTCTCTGGATATGTCGGTGCCGGATTTCCGGGTGAGATGCCAGATGTCCAGGCTATCGGGAGGCGTCGAATGTCCGGGGTTGGCGCCGAATGTCCGGCTGACTGTTGGTGTAGCAGTTGGGCAGCTGCACAGGCGCCGGATGTCCGGCCTCTGGCTCGGATGTCCGGCCGTTGTAGCTTCAGCAGCTCCGTCTTCTTCCGTCGTCGCTTCCAAGATTCCCTCGCGGATGGTGTAGTTGTTCCTTAGTGCTTGCACTCTTCCTCAACATCCATGAAGCTCTGACAATACCTATGCTTGCACATGGGATTATTGTCAAGTAGTATACTATCCTCGAAGGGGTCAAGTGAGCACCTGTAAAGGAGATGATTCACCTTTATGTATGTGAAGTAGATGTGGCACGTGTCACTTGCCAACCCGACTCTTGACATGGTGATGTCCATAGGATGCTTCGCATCATCTCCCCTCCCTTGGGAAAGATCCAACCTCGGATCGAAAACCAAATGACCATTGGAAAGAGATGGCTTCGCCGTGTAGAAGTGGACGTTCACCAAGTACTTGTCATCTTGAAGCTCAAAATGGGCACTCTCCAATGTCGTGCCGTCTTGTGATTCCTTCAAAAGTAGTAAGGACAACAAACACTTGGGAAAACAAATGTGGTTAGTGTTAGTCCAAAACCAAGCATTAAAGAGGTTATTCACGAAACAAGTATCGTCATCATGCAAAGCATATGGTGTGACAAAGGATTGTGACATGACATGTAAGCATATCAATCGAGAACAAGCAAAGATATTATGGGGACAAGCATGTAAATGTGAGGTAGAGATGCAAATATGTGTGTCAAGAGAATAAAAGGTCTATGGTAGGCATATGAATCATTCACAACACCAAAGAAGGTGAGATGTCCAATCACATGGATCACGTGCAAGACAATCCAAGCAATACGTGCATAGGGTGTAGTGAAGATAGTGTGGCACTCAACACAATAGAAAGACCAATTGTTCATCATGTGTGAGGCAATCAAGTCAAGCATGTAGCAATCAATGGGACATGGAATATGTGAAGTGATGACATGGTTGCAACCAAACATATGAGAGGAGCAAGTAATCCAAGAATTGGATGCAACACACAAGGCATGTATATCATGATGCATGGAATTGTGAAAATGACAAGTCGAAGCATGATCTCTAACAAGTGTGCAATCAAGTGGTCCAAGATGAAAAATAAGTCTCATGGTGCAAGCAACACAAGTAGTCTGATCCGTCATATCCATGCTCAAGAAAGATGTCACCTTGAAGGCGTGTCCTTGTGCGTCCTTCACAATGCCGAAGTACCAGCAAGTGCGATGTAGAATCGTCGTGGTAGAAGGTGGTTCGCTCTCAAGAGCTCGAATAGTTAACTCACGTGAAGCGAAAGTCGACACAAAGTCCAAGTATCCTACACATGCACACAACAAATGAAAGAATGTATGCGCATGGTAGATAAACACATTATCCATCATGATGGTTCTCTTCTCTTGCACCATTAGAAGCACAAGTGCATGAATAATATGATGCAACAATGGCAATATTCATTGCACTAGGTATACGGTGCAAAGAGGTAAGACAAGCATGCTTCACCAGAAATATGTCAAAATCTCCAAATATATCTGAGAATGCTATGGGGGCAAACTCATTATCAAGACAAAAGGCATCGTTGCAATCAATACATGGCAAATCATCTAGCACAAGAGAGGCAACACATGTAGATATATGACAAGAAGCAATAACAATCATGTGCAAAGCATGGTAATGGATGTCATCAACCGCATGAAATGAGCAATTATGAATCATCGGTGATGCAACTAGGCAAGCAATCATAGTAATCAAGTTGTGCAAGCTAGTAGTGCGAAGATGCAACATACTAAAGGAAATCATGGAAATCATGCCATGTGAGCAAATAATAGGCATAGACAATGCATCGCAAACACGAACACAAAGCATGATCATAGTATCATCATAGGAATGGGGCACAAAGCCAACATGGCAATAGCAAGTAATATCTCCACCAAGCTTGCAAATACACATACAAGTATGAGACTCAATAGTCATGTGTAATGCAAAGCATGGATCACAAATGCATGGTAAAGGCATATGAATGAGCATATCATGCAAAGTGAACATGGCAAGATGGGCATAAAATATGTAATGGACAATAACCCATAGCCATGTGAGGGTCATCTAGAAGAAATGTGCGATGTCTTTGCGCGAACAGAGCGGTGGGAAAGACAATCCATGGATCCCAAGTCATCATTGCTCTCTAGAGCTTGTTTTGTCAACTCATGGGATTGCGAGGTTGACAAGTATTCGTGGGTACCTACACAAAAGAAACACAAACGAAAGAAATCGTGTATGTGGTAAATGTACACATCATCCATCATGATGTGTATGTGTACGTGAGAGTTAGCACAAGATAAGCATTGCTCAAAGAAATTTGATGCATGGTATAAGAAAATGGCATCCATCATGAAAGAATAGTTATTGTGTATAACACGACGGGGACACAAATTGAGAATGCAAGTATATGGCAAATCAATAGCATGTTTATTCATGGGGAGCATATTGTGCACACAAGTATTGGGATCATGCAACGAATGGGATGAATCAAAATCTCCTAACATACACAATATTGGAAACATCATATGGAGAAAATGTACAACATCCAAAACAATGCTTATCCGAAGCTAGGTGGTCATGGCATGGCATATGAGATAAATTATGCAAAGGTAGCATATCAATATCATCACAAGAAAAACAAATGCCAATAACCATGGGCTTGTCATCTATGCCATATGTGCAAATTGGGTTTATTTTAATAGCATATGCATAGTCACTACGATGAGATTGCAAATATGACATACGATGGATCTCATGCATAGAATATGACATGTCAAGAGGATTGTCAAACATGATGTGACCTAAATAATGATCACAAGAAATCCTATGTAACATGGCATCACAACTAATAGACTCCACATGGCAATCATCATACTCATCATACTCATCATAAATGGGTAAATCATCGCATGCGAAAGTCACACTAGCATGAAGCATGGAAATAGGTTGATCAACATCATGCAAGCAATCAATGTCAAGAATGGCCACTAGTGGTACTAGAGTATCACCGTCACCTTTGTTACCGTTTTCACTCCACTCAAGTGGTGTAGGTGAGGTGGGAAAGACCAAATGGTGCTCATCTTCATCTTGATGGAACCATGTGGGGGGTGCATCATATTCCACCATGGCCATCATCTTGTCCAAAGGGAGGATGAAGTCATCGCAAATCGGCACGTCATCATATATGGTACCTAGCACCAAATGAGAAGACACAATACAGGTAGAGGTTAAGTCATTAGAAATCAAAGTGGCCTCACATGACCGATCAACTATCTCACTCTCTCTATGTGGTGGTTCAATCACTCCCTCAAGGTAGGTGCACTCAATGTCACATATGGTGGAGTCACTCATCTCACTCAAGTGGTGGGGGTTGTGGCTCTCCTCACATGGGAATAGTGGCAACACATCATATACCGGGCTAGTGGTGAAATCACTCTGACTCTCAATATGGTGGCTAAAGTCACTCAAGTCATCATATGTCGCTGTGGTCGAAGGGAAAATCCCATGCTCAACAATCTCGTCACGGTCGCCGTGGATGAAAGCCGAAGATGGAACATCATCACTCTCGCCTCCTAAGATGGAAGCATCATTCTCGCTCGTCATTATGTCACTCGCCTCCAAAGTTTGGTCCTTGATAGTCTCCGTAGTCATAATCATCGCCGCACCATCTTGAAAAAGAGTCATGGTAGACTCGGCATCGTCAACGCCACAAAGAGGTATGGCAGTGAAGTAGAACTTGGGAGCATCGCCATGGAGCTCGTCGGGCTTGGACATCTTGGTGGTACTATCCTCATGATCGCCTTCTTGGAGCTTGGTCTTCGAGAAGTGTGCTTGGGGTCGAGAAGCCTTGGCCTTCATGAATTCTTGTTCCGCCTTGAGAGCACCAATGTAGTTGTCGTTGAGGGACTTGTAGTTCTCGAGGAAGATCGTCTTGGAGATGTTGTTGCGTAATCCCATCATGAAGTGGAACTTCATCGGAATGGGGTCATCCACACCGGCTCGTCGCAAGGCTTTCTTCATCTCCTTAAAGTACTCGTCGATGGACTTGGATCCTTGGGTGGTGTTCTCCAATTGGCATAGATGTTGTTCCGTGTAGGTTGGAGGCACGAACTCTCGCCGCAAAGTTCTCTTTGTATTGGGCCAACTCCTGTTGTAGGTCTCCGAAGGTGTGTGAAGCCACCATGTGAACGCATAGTCGTGGAAGTTCCTTGTGGCGCACTTCACTTGATCTTCGGGAGGAACTTGATGTAGCTTGAGGTAGTCGTCCATCAAACGCTCCCACTCGAGATACTCCTCGGGTTCTTGTGTCCTATAGAAAGGAATCGCATGGTCGATGTCGAAGTCGTAGTAGCTCATGGAAGTCGCGGAGTTGAACTTGGGGAGCTTCTCTTGAGGTGCTTGTGGGCGAAGATGCCGTATGTCCATAGGCGAAGATGCCTTGAAGTAGCTTGGCAAAGATGCCAAGGGAGATGGTGAAGTCGTTGAGCGGTTGTTGGTGTTGAGCTCTTGACGTTCACGTTCATGGTGGTGATGGTGTCGATGCCGATGTGACCTTGCCGGAGATGGTATCTCGGAGGCATGTGCTCTTGAGCACCTTCTCGAAGATGAGGAAGACCTCTTGTAGGACTTGATAAGGGCTTTGATCTCCTCCATTTTAGCTTACATCTTGGCGTCGGTAGAGTTATTCATGGCATCGAACTCGTCGTTGTTGTTGTAGACCGAAGGTGAAATGCCTTGCATATCCATCACAAGACTCGAGCAAATACGAGTGGGGGAAAGAGAAGAACTATACCAAATGTACCTTGACCAATGTTGAAGATGGATCAATGATCATTCAATGATGTAACAAGGAAATAGCACAATTCGTACCAATTCTTGTCGGTTTCTCACACCTAAACAAATAAGGCTTATGGTGGAGCTAGGTGAGGATAGTGGCACAAATATTTGATGGAAAATGTTAGCAAGAGTCAATAATGTTGAAAAAGATTCACAAATTTGCAAGTGAAACAAGTAGACCAATAGCAATGAATGGCACACAGAAACACACACACGGATAGATAAATGGGGTTGTGCAACCAACGATGTGCACAAAATGTGGAGTCCACGGAAAACGCTCGTGTTGCACAACTCAAGAGAGACGCCAACACAATTGCTCAATAGGCGGATATGACACCTGTGCACAACCTATAAGATGAAAAATCTATCAACTTCCTATCCCAAGTATGCTATGTATGATGTCCCGCTAGTATGATCCAAGATGATCGGATATGAAAATCTTATGTGCAATGTGGTATGATGCTATGGCACTTGCTTACAAGCTTGTTTGCTCTTTCTCTTCTGTTTAAAAGCTTATTCTTTTTTTGTATGGCCACTTTTGCACAATGCACAAACCAAGATAGCAATTGTATATATATATATGTGGGAACAAACTTGTGGCACAAGGGATGATATGATACCGAAATGGTATGGTATGTATGTAATGGAAGGTGTAGACCACTAATGTGCACAAGTAACGTTGCCAACAATACTCAAAGGCTAGTCTTGATAGGCAAATGACGCAAAAATGGGCTAGGGGTTATCAATGCAATGGCAAGAGAATATACAATGGCTGGATACCATGATACCAAGATGATATGGAGGTTACCGTCCTTGGCAATGATGAGAGGTGGTTGTTCTTGATGTAGATACCAAGATGGCGGATACTCATCCCTAAGTAGCCGAAACACCTTAGGAAACAGAAAAACCGCTAACTCAAAATCTCAAAGGCAAATGTCAAATGGTGGTATTGGGATGCGGTGGTGGTTGCGGGAGCTCAATGGGATTACGGAAATGCAATGATGGGTTTTGGGACTGAATGCGGAAATGGAGTGTAAGGTGGTGGACTATACACGGTGTCGGAGTTGGCAGCACGGTCCCTAAGTAGCCCAAACACCTTAGGAGACACAACTCACAACACAAACAAAATTGGGTTAAGTTGGGGTGGCAGAAGTGTATGGTGGGCAAGCCTATGTGGTACTGGTGGTGGTGGTTGATGAAGAAGCAACCGTACCTAAGTAGGCTAGACACCTAAGGAGACTCGAATCACAACTCAAACAACCACAAATTCTATGGGGAACAAAATTGGTTAGGTTGCGGAATGGTATGGTGGTTTTGCGGAAGTTATGGTGGAAGCCCTAGGCAAAGATGCCAAAGTTTGAAAACATTGATGGTGTCAAATGGTTATGTTAGTATTTTTGTGTGAAGGGGGATGTCAAGAGCTTCAAAACGAGCTAAAGAACGTCGAAAACGGACTCCGGATGAATTAGTTATGGACAAAACGGTGAAACGAGGAAGGCTTAAATGTCAGGGGCCGGACATCCGGGGTTGGGTCCGGATATCCGGGACCTGATGTCCAGAACGCTGCGCGAAAATGCGCTCCAGGAGCCGGATGTCCAGTCGCAGACCCGGATATCCGGCCCAATGGCTCGGATGTCCGGCCCGATGATTCCA
Organism: Triticum aestivum; assembly: GCF_018294505.1. Taxonomy (NCBI): domain Eukaryota; kingdom Viridiplantae; phylum Streptophyta; class Magnoliopsida; order Poales; family Poaceae; genus Triticum; species Triticum aestivum. The sequence continues at coordinate 162,321,413 of NC_057794.1, forward strand.
GATAGGGATTTGGACTTCGAAACTCGATTTGGGGGCGGAAATAGATGGTTTTGGGGGCAAAATTGATGGGATTTCGTGGATGGAAAATGAGGAAAATTGGGGAGATGCTAGATCCACTTGAAACCAAGCAAATCCATGTATCAAATCCAACAAAACTTCATCAAACTAACAAAAAAATTGGGGCTATTTTTTGGTGGGGATTTTCGAATTTAGGACGAAGTCAACAAAACTAGGCTAGGAGACAAAGAGGGGAGGCTTTGAAATCATGATCAACTAGGCTCATGATACTGAGATGATGTAGGGTGGAACCGTAGATGGCCGATCTTTCACGAACGGAGCGGATCCTGCGAAGAACACAAAGAACACAAGGGGAAACATAAGGGGAAACACGAGAGAATCACTCAAACGAACAAGATCGATCACACATGTGCTAGATCCTCAAAACACAAAGAGATACATGATCCAAATCCAACAAGGGATGATACAAAGGGTAGCCGGTTCTTCTCCGTGAGGAGGTCTTGAATCCACAAGGGGATCTTCCCGTAAAGGGGTCTTGAATCCAAGGTGGATCTTCTCCGAAGAGGGGCCATGGTCTCTCTCAAGGAGTAGATCCGATATGGATGAGCGAAGCTCTACACAAATGAGCTAACACAACGCTAACCCTAACTAGAAGGAGGTGGAGTATATATAGTCTAGAGCCATGAAGGGTTAAGTGAGGAGGGGATACATGGGCCTTTGGCCCGGTTAGGCACGCACAGGTGCCGGACGTACGGGCTGGGGGCCGGATGTCCGGGGCTTCAGGACGAGCCGGATGTCCGGGGGCGCGGCCGGATGTCCGAGCTAAAGTGGATGTTCAGCTGCTCTCTAGATACGTCGGTGCTGGATTTCTGGGGAAGATGCCGGATGTCCGGGCTGTCGGGAGGAGCCGGATGCCCAGGGTTGGCACCGGATGTCCAACCTATGAGGCTTGTTCGGCCAACTGTTGGTTTAGCAGTTGGGCAGCTGCACAGGCGCCGAATGTCCGACCTCTGGCCCGGATGTCTGACCACTAGCCCAGATGTCCGGCCACTGTAGCTTTAGCAGCTCCATCTTCTTCCGTTGTCGCTTCCAGCCTTCCCTCGCGGATGGTGTAGTTGTTCCTTGGTGCTTGCACTCCTCCTCAACATCCGTGAAGCTCCGGCAATACCTATGCATGCACACGGGAGACGTGTCAAGTAGTATGCCATCCTCGAAGGGGTCAAGTGAGCACATGTAAAGGAGATGATTCACCTTTATGTATGTGAAGTAGATGTGGCACGTGTTACTTGCCAAACGGACTTTTGACATGGTGATGTCCATAGGATGCTCCACATCACTATTGTTTGTTCACGATAGAGTTTCTGGAGTGCGAGGCTTGCTACTACGAATCTCTAGGGTTTTCAGATTATTAGGAAGGCAAGTAACACTTTGATCATATCCCTTCATTACCCAGTTTTTATGCATTAGTATCAACCCTCAAACATTGCATGAGTAGGACTTGTTTAACATGTGGGTTTTGCTAAGTAGTTGATGAGGTAGGAACCTATTGCCTTTTATTCAAACCTTAGGAGTTACTACATTATGCTTACACTACTATGCTATGCTTGTAGAGATGGTTTGGTTTTTGAGAGAATTCATGAAAGATGTGAGAGAGTTGTTGTTATCTAAGGTTCAACATAAGGTGGCTACTTTAATACACATCTGGGTAAATTGGTTTCTGGGCACCTGGGGAATCCAGTGCTGCCCAAGGAGATCCCAGGTCATCCAAGTGATAATCCTATGGTTCGCCATCCAGGCTCAAAGGGATCATAAGATTATTCATGCTAGAAACTTCCGTGTGCAGCCACATGCAATTATGGGCTCTGGCATAGTTGAGTAAGTTGTGGGAATCCTTTCCATGATGGGCTAGCAGATGTAGGGGACTGTAGGTGTACCGGCTTATCTATCGGTTAAGGGGACCTCTTCAGAAAAACTGTGTCTCGGTCATCAGTTTCTCAAATACCCTGCAGTGCGAGAAATACAACGAAGGAGATCGAGTCTTGTGGGGAAAAGTGCGCAAACCTCTGCAGAGTGGACATCTTGAGTATCTGGTACTTGAATTATTATGTTGATCTCATCACGTTACTTAATTAATTTGATGGGTTGTTAACTTTTAATAGGGATTGAGATGGGGTTACCATTCTCAATGTTTTCAACAAACTTGTAGTTAAATAAAATATATTCCTTTGTTGTATGAAAAAAACTAGCTTTATGCAAATGATAACCATAGATCCTCCACTAGCCATGTATGCATGTAGTTATAGCTGTTATTTGTTCATTGCTCTATAGTGTTGTCTTGCCAGCATATTCCATGTGCTGACCTACACAGGCTGCAAAGTATTATGTTGTAGAGTTTTCATACGAAGAGTAAGGTGCGCTAGGTCGTTGTCATGCACTCAATTTTGCTATGGAGTTGGATGGACTCTACTACCTTCGAAGCTCCCACTGTTATCTTATTTAGATGGCCTTCAGCCATATTATTGTAATAAGTTCTCTTTTGAGAAATTCGATGTAATAAGTGTGTGATTGAACTCTGTTATAAATCCTCGAGTATTGTGTGTGTCAGCAATACCAATCCAGGGATGACACTTAAACACAGAGACTTGACCGCCTGAGGTCGGGTCGCTACAGGATGGTATCAGAGCACACACTGACTGTAGGACGCGACCACTAGGACAAGCCACATGATACTCTCCTCTACTCATTTCTGACTCTTCTCCATTTTGTACTCCATAGATAGCGGACCCAAGGAACAAGTTTGCTCAACCGGATGACGACACCCTTTTGGACGACACTTGAAGGTAGCCACTAGGTACCTGAGCATTGGAATACCAAGCTTCACCGGGACCTACATCCACCACTCTACCTAAAGAAGAGCACTGGACGATTCGAGTACATGTTCCTGGAAGGACATTGTCACACCCTAGCTAGTTCATGCATTAGAGTGTTGCGTCATGTTTAATTTCCCAGAAAACTGAAATGGGGATGACAGAACCCCCGGCACCCCCCTAGAACAACTAGGGTTTACTAAAAACTTTTTCAATGAACCTGAAATGCCCTTCTAAAAAGTCCACCCTTTTTGTTTTGGGTTAAAACCTTTGACAAAAATGGTGCACACTTTTCTAGGACATCTTAAGGTCATTGGATTAAGTCATTACTAATTGCATTTGGGCAATTTAAATCTTATAAATATTTTGAAATGCGCAAATAATCCTGAAAGTAATTTTAGGCTGTTGAGAATATTTTCAAAGGTGCCTCTGATTATTTTCAGGATTTTCTAAATGAAATAGTATTTTTACTATTTCAAAACACAAAACAGAATAAATAGAAACAAAAAAAGAGAGAGAAAGGGACTAACCTGGCAAAACCACCGGCCGGCCCACCTGGCGGCCCAGCACTGTGTTGGCCCATGGCCAGTCAGCTGCTTCCTCTCGCCAGGCAGGCAGGCAGAGAGGTGAGCGCCGGCGTGCCTAAGCTCGCCACGGTGCCACCTGCTTGCCACCCGTGCCCCTGGACGTCTGGATGACCTCCACGTCGTCGCCCCGACCCCCTGGACCCCTCCATTCACCCCCAACGCCTCTCCCTCGCCCTCTTCGACCATGGTCGACGCCCCTGCCGCCGCACCGTCGCCATAGCCGCGCCCTCCGTCGTCCTCGTGCCGCGCCATCATGTCCACGAGCTCCGCCGTCGTTGACTATGTCGAGCAGGCCGAGCCCCGAGCGCTCGCCCGCTCTGGAGCCGCCCCGACCCCGTCTTCCCCAACTCCGTCCGCCGGAGATCCCCTTCGCCTTCACCGCAGCACCAGCTCGTCCCCAACCTCTCCTCCTGCCTCGTTGTGATAGTCGTGAGCCCAACTACCTCCTCCCCCTCTCCACTAACTTCCTCCTGCACCGTGTGCATCGCACCACGCACACCCGAGCACCCGCCGCCGCTGAGCTCGTCGCCGACGTGACTCCGGGCACCCACCAGCCACACCTTTGTGACCAACGCACTCACCGCACTCGCAGGAGCCCCTAGCACCACTCCACGTGCCTCCCCGTGCCCCGTAGCATCAGTTTTGACCTCGCCCGAACTCTGGCGACCGCCAAGGTCATCGCCAGCGACGTTTCTGGCCAACCCAGCTCCACCCACTGCCACCACTCGATGCAGCTTGCTCCCAGCTACGTGTAGATGCTCTCCGCCATCGTTTTGTTTGCCGGAGCTCGAAACCCGCATCACTCCGCCGCGTCTGGCATCGCCGGCGGCTAAACGCCGACGAGTTTGACCCTGTTTGACCCTGTGTGGGCCCAGGTTGACTTCCCCTGAGTCTATGACATGTGGGACCGCCCTGCTAATTAACTTAGATTAGCACTAATCAAAATTAGTTAGTTAATTAACCATTGACAGACAGGGCCCACCGGTCAGGTTTGACCTGGGCTGGCGCCTTTGACCTGCTGACGTCACCCTGACGCAATGCTGACGCAATAACTCAATTACTGGAATTATTCTTATATAGGAAATTCCAAAAAATATTACAAACTTCAAAAATTCATAAGTTTTAATCTGTAACTCCAAATGCAAAGATTTATATATGAAATTTGATCAGAAAAATTAAATATTTTCATCTGTAATGGTTTCATGCATGACAAAACACTTTAACCTTACTGTTTAGGTGAAACAAGCTAATACACTTATAAGGGTTAAGAACATGACAAACCAACTTGTTTCACATTGCATTAGGTAGGACACCTTATATTGCCATGTCATAGCATGCATCATATTGTTGCATATTGCCATGTGATAATTGTCTTCTATGGTGTCTTTCATGGTCGGTTCTTCCTCCGAGGATATTTCTGAGTATCCAACTGAAAGGCAGTACCCTACTACTACTCCATCAGGCAAGTAGCCCCATTGATCATTTCGATACAATCCCATATTCTCACTTTAGCTCTCATTTACTGCATTAAGACAACAATGTTTCAAACTGCTGTGTGCTGCGGTAGTTGAACCCTTATCCTCTACAGTACCGGCCATTGCCACAGTAACTAGATGAAACCCACTAGCATGTGTAGGAGTTGATTGAGCCATGTGTGTGTTTCCTACCTTGCTATGCCTGCTATGCTTAGAGTTGTGTCAATTCTGGTTCATCTGTGTGATGGGCTAGAGTGAAATGATTACGACGGTAATGTGAGAGATGTGTTGAACATGATTTGGTAAAGGTATCGATGAGAGACCATGTAGGAGTACATGGTGGGTTGTTTCATTGAGGCCGTCCCTAAGAATTGAGATCTGTATGCGTGATTTAAGATTAAGCTACTACCACACATTGGGCCCTGAAATACGACCCCGCTTGACTTACTGATCCCTCTCGTCGTCTGTCCAGGAGTTGCAACTAGTTTTTGGTGTTTATAGGTTATGTGTTGGCGGCCGTGCGTAGCGCTGACCCTAGGGGTGGGCTATGATGCGGTAGATACACCGTGGCACGGTGTACCGAGTCGCCCGTTTGGTGTCTCGGGAACCCTGCACACATTGTTTGGGGCCGTTGAGGACACCCCGGCCGGATTTCCTTGCAGATGGAACCTGAATAGACTAGAGACTTGTGCGGTTAGTCAGGTCGTGTTCTACACCCACGTCGGCTTTCGCTTGAAGTCTGCCGAGAACATTTCGTGTGTAGACGCTAAGTGGTGGAAACATGTGTGACGAAGTACACCCCTGCAGGGTATAAAACTATTCGGATAGCCGCGTCCGCGGTAAACGACTACTTGGTTGCCTATACAGTTCATAGACAAGTTAATGGTTACTAATAAAAGACTCAAGATAAGTGTGAGTACCGAGGATGGCCCTCTTGTAGGATGACGAGGGGGATCCCTGGTGGAGTATTGTGTTGGTGATTAGTGGACTCATGTGTGAAAACTATTTTACAGTGGTGTCTCATAGGATAGCTTAGCCAAGAGTCAAAGCTGGCTTGCTGCAATAACTCCACCACCTTCTTGAGAATGAGCATGTATAGTAGGATCTGTTGTAAGACTTGCTGTGTACCTTTGTACTCATGTTGCTTTAATTACTATTTTCAGACGACAACACCACCCCCTCCGATGGGTTTTACGTAGACCTCGACGTCGATGAGTAACTTGCCACCCATGTGGTGATTCTGGCCATGGAGGGCCCTATGTAGATAGACAGGCTTCGACAAGCCTTCTTTCTTTCTAGTGTCTGTACTCAGACTTATTTGCTTCCGCATGTGCTTGTATGCTTGTATGACTTGAGTGTCGGGTCTTGTGACCCCTACCTGTATGAACATGTTATGTATGGCTCTCCGGAGCCTTTACAGAAAGTACTTGAGTTGTAGAGTTTTGTTGTGATGCCATGTTGTATTTAGACATATCGAGCATATTGTGGGTATGATTGAAATGCTTGGTATGTGTGGGATCTGACAATCTAGTTGTTTATCCTTGGCAGCCTTTCTTATGGGGAAATGTAGTCTAGTGCTCCTTGAGCCATAGTAGTCCGCTACAGCCCGGTTCACCGGAGTCCTACTAGCCCAGCACTACTGCTCAGGACACTTGACTGGCCGGCATGTGTTTCACTTTGTTCTTATGTCTGTCCCTTCGAGGAAATGTCACACGGTGACTTCCGGAGTCCTGCCTAGCCTGCTACAGCCTGGTTCACCGGAGTCCTGTTAGCCCAGTGCTACAGCCCGGATTCACACGCTGTTGACCGACATGCTCGATGTGATTCATGTATGCATGTCCCCATAGGTCTGTGCCGCTTTGGGTTCACGACTAGCCATGTCGGCCCGTGTTCTCTGTCGTATGGATGCTAGCAACACTATCATATACATGAGCCAAAAGGCGCAAATGGTCCCGGGCCATGGTAAGGCGACACCCATGGGGATAGCGTACGTGAGGCCGCAAAGTGATATGAGGTGTTACTGGCTAGATCGATGTGACTTGGAATCGGGGTCCTGACAGCATTGGCATCAGAGCCGGACTGCCTGTAGGTTCGCTGAGCCAAACTGGTCGATGTTGAGTCTAGAAATGCTTTAGTTATATGTAGGGGAATTGATTGTGGGAGGGAACGTAAGGCTCTTTTACTCCTTTACCTTATGCCCTCTGATCTGAAGCATTATGTTCTCATTCTACGTGGGATAAGGACTAGGCTCTCTTCTCTCTATCAGGTTCACGTGTTCCTAATCCGTAGTAGCTTATAGGATTGTTGTTACAAGCCTCAGTATAGTTTCTACTACTTTTAGTATGTTGTCAGATGAACCAGAGCCTTGATATGATGTTGTTGAGTGGTTTTGCAAACTGTTGTGAATGTCTCAAATGTTTTTCTGAGCATTTACAGTCGTTATGCTGTCTGATTTCTCCTAGGAAATTCTAATGCCCTTACATTATTCTGTGCTTTCAGATGGTCACCCATTCCCAGAACCAACTGGCTCGTCTGACCCAGTGCCTCGATGTACCCGGTCACATGGCCATGTTGGTTCGAGTGATGGTCGAGACAGGCTATCGATGGTATCCTGAATATACCGTCGAGGAGCAGTTCCGAGACTTCAACCAGAGCCGGTACCTTTGTACCGTCAGGATATATCCCTCTTATCCTGGAGCCACTGAGCCCCTCCACTGCTCTTATGGACTTGGGGTCACTATTGAGATATTTGTGCAGGATGCAGCTTACTCAATGATGACTATCATTCGAGCCAGGATTGCCTTGCTTCAGAACACCGATTTCCGCTACATGCCAGCCTCACTCCCTGGAGCACAGGGGTACTATCAGGCTTTGTACTATGACTCTACACATGAGGAGTCACTACTCCGCACCACTGCCGAGATGGTCGAAGATAAGGACCGCGAAAATCGGGCCTTGCGTATGGAGCTTTTCAACTCTCGTGCTGATCACTGGGCCACTTTGACTCGGTTTGCACCTGCTGTGCAGGCAGGATACATGGACCCGAGGGACCTGTACCCTGTGCGGTCTGGACTGCCAGATTGTATGGAGTGGCATGATGTAGGAGGCATCACCCCTCCTCGTGGTCCCCGTCTGCCACCATTTGTGGGGCCAAGGCCACATCCGAGTCCCTATGGTCCGCAGGCTCCACAGGACCGTCTGTTCCCACATGATCATGTCCCGCTTCCAGGCTTCGGTGCTGACTTTTATGAGGATTACTACAGAGCCGTCTGAGCTAGTAGTAGTTTCACTAGTACTATAATTGTTGTATTCTCCACCGTCTTGCGTGACCGTGGGATACGACTTGGTGTGTATCACGCTCCAGAGGTGTAGAAAAATAATCTATAGGAGCTTGGAATGCATCCGATGAGATGTAATGTCTTTCACCGTAGTTGTACTCTAGCCTGAGCTTGTACTAAACTATGTACGGTGTGTATGACCAATGGTATATATATGGCAGTTTCTATATTACCATGTCATGCAATGAACATCTCAGCATTCCATGTTATCCATTACATTCTGCACTTCCTTGCCAAGATTGTGCCATCTTTGTCCAAACCATTGTCTTGTTTTTCCTAGGATGGTCAACACCCGCAGCAACCCTGCTGCCCCGGAGGAGGGGGAAGCTAGTGCAGCTACGGGTGAGAATCTACCTCACCCGCCTTCTCTGGCCAAAGTTATGCTGGAGGTAGAAAGAAACAAGCGTGAGACTAACCGCTTGCTGGAGCGGATTGAGCAGAACACTTCACGTCATCAGCGAAACGAATTGGTGTCAATCAATGACTTTATCAAGTTGTACCCACCAAAGTTTAATCATTCCGTCGAGCCCCTCGACGCGGATGACTGGCTTCACAGCATCACCCACAAGCTACGTTCTGCCAAAGTAGCCGAAGCTGATAAGGTTACCTATGCTGCCTATCACCTCGAAGGCCCTGCTAGCCTTTGGTGGGAAAACTTTGAGGCTATGCGCCCGGTCGGCCAAATCACTACTTGGGCTGAATTCAGTGAGGCTTTCCGTGAGCATCACATCCCGGAAGGTCTCATAGATCGTAAGAGGGAAGAGTTCTGCAATTTCACCCAAGGCAGACTAAGTGTGGATGCTTATAGCCATGAGTTTGGAAATCTGGCACGTTATGCTCCTGAAGAGGTATCCACCAACGCTAAGAAGCAGGCAAGGTTCCGCAAGGGACTTAGCCCCGAGGTTCGCCACGATCTTCGTCTGCATGAGTGCACTTCCTTTCAGAAGTTGGTCAATAAAGCCATCAGTGCTGAGACAGGTTAGACTGACTATGACGCTTCACGCAAGCACTCTCGTGATTTTGATTCTTCATCTGGCTTTGGATCTCAGAAGCGCCGGGTGTGGATTCCAAGCACAGCACTGCCACCCAGGTTCATTCCAAGGCCATCCTTTGAGGCGCCTCGCCCCATCCAGCAGTTTGCACCGCCTAAGACCTATGGTGGCCCCGCTGCTAATGCTGCTCCACGCCCCAATGTTGTGACATGTTTCAAGTGTGGAGAGTCGGGTCACTACAGTCGAGAGTGTCCCTAGAACAACAACCCCAACCAGTCTGGAAAGTCCGTTGGTCATGGTAAGCCAGCGGGAAAGACCTTCTTCGCCAAGCCAGCCACCTCTGCATGTGGCCATGTCAACTATGTCTCAGCTGAGGAGGCTCATGATGATCCTAACGTCCTCCTTGGTACGCTCCTTGTTAATTGCCATCCGGCATCTGTTCTTTTCGATACTGGAGCATCTCATTCATTCATATCTGAGAACTATGCTCGATTGCATAACACGACATTCTGTGACATGGCCACTTCCATGGTAATTCAAACTCCGGGTTCCAAATGGCAAACTTCTAGAGTAAGCCATGGGAATGAAATTCTTGTCGATAGACTTATCTTCCTTGCATCCTTAATAGCTCTCAAGTCCTCGGACATAAACATCATCTTGGGTATGGAATGGATGTCAGCTCATTATGCTAAGATTGATTGTGCCACTAGAACCGTTCAACTTACTCACCCATCGGTCAAGACAGTCAATGTCTTAACTCGAGTGGCCAAGCGCCAGCTTTACTCCCTAAATGCCAACCCCCTTCCAGACCTTGAAGATATTCCGGTAGTCCGAGACTTCCCGGATGTCTTTCCAGAAGAACTGCTAGGTGTTCCACCTGACAGGGATGTCGAGTTCATGATAGACCTTGTTCTAGGAACCATCCCAATTTCTAGAAGACCCTATAAGATGGCACCCTTAGAACTAGCCGAGCTTAAGAACCAACTCTATGAGTCCTTGAAAAAGGGTTTCATCCGTCCTAGTTCTTCTCTTTGGGCTTGCCCCGTCCACTTCGTCAAAAAGAAGGATGGAACGGATCAGATGGTTGTAGATTACCGACCTGTCAACTTGGTCACTATCAAGAACAAGTATCTGCTTCCCAGGATCAATGATCTGTATGATCAACTCGCTGGATCCTCAGTCTTTTCCAAGATGGATTTGAGGTTGGGCTACCATCAAAATCAGAAACGGGGACATTCCCAAAACGGCCTTTGTTACTCGTTGTGGCCAATACAAGTACATCGTTATGTCTTTCGATTTAACCAATGCCCCAGCCACCTTCACTCGGTTAATGAACTCGGTCTTCATGGAGTATTTGGATAAATTCGTCGTGGTATACCTCGATGATATATTCATCTACTCCAAGAATGAGGAGGAACATGCTGAACATCTAAGGCTAGTATTGACGAAACTTCAAGAGCATCGCCTTTATGCCAAATTCTCCAAGTGTGAATTTTGGTTGCCGGAAGTGACATATCTAGGCCATGTAATCTCTGGTAAGGGTATTGCTATCAATCCCGAGCGAGTTCAAGACATCCTTGATTGGACTCCACCTGAAACGGTCAAGCAAGTTCGGAGCTTCCTTGGCTTAGCGAGCTATTGTCGCCGCTTTGTTGAGAATTCCTCCAAGGTTGATAAACCTCTAACTGAACTCCTCAAGAAAGATAAAAAGTTCGAGTGGACCCCACAGTGCGAGTTCAGCTTTCAGGAACTTAAAAGATGCCTGACAACTGCTCCCGTACTGGTACCACCAGATTTCTCCAAGGACTTTATTATCTATTATGACGCCTTGCAACAAGGACTAGGTTGCATACTCATGCAAGATCGTCAGGTAATTGCCTATTGTAACACCCCGGATGTAACTTTCCCAATTTGTACTCCAACTCTTGTCGTTTCCGGCGTTAAGTTATATTTATTTCCTCGGGTTCGGGTCTTTGTCTCCGTGTGTTGTTATCGTTGTCATGCATCTCATATCATGTCATCATGTGCATTGCATTTGCATACGTGTTCATCTCATGCATTCGGGCATTTTCCCCGTTGTCCGTTTTGCATTCTGGCGCTTCGTTCTCCTCTGGTGGTCATTTCTAGCTTTCTTTCGTGTGTGGGGATTAAACATTTCTAGATTGGACCGAGACTTGCCAAGCAGCCTTGGTTTACTACTGGTAGACCGCCTGTCAAGTTTCATACCATTTGGACTTCGTTTCATACTCCGACGGTTAACCGAGGGACCGAAAAGGCCTCGTGTGTGTTGCAGCCCAACACCCCTCCAATTTGGCCCAAAACCCACCAAACTCCACTCCATGTCCTAGAGCATTCGATCACGATCACGTGGCCGAAAACCGCACCTCATTTGGACTCTCCTAGCTCCCTCTATGCCTATAAATATGTGCCCCTCGAAATATCCCGGATCCCCTCTCCCCGAAACCCTAAAAAATCATCTCCGTGCCGCTCGGACACGTCCGCCGCCGACCCCTCGCAAAATCGCTGCGCACCACGTCATCGGGCCATGCCCCACTTCGTCGCGTCGCTGCCGAAGCCCGCAGGGCCCGCGGGGAGCCCTCCCCGGCCCGCGCGCCCGCAGCCGCCAGCGCCGCCCCGCGCCTCCTCGCACCCGCGCCCGCCCGGCCGGAGCTCACCGCCCGCCGCCGCTCGCCGCCCGCCGCCCGCCGCCCGCGCTGCCCGCGGCCGCCGGCGCCCCGCGCCGTGGGAGCCGCCCCGCCGACGACCTCGCCCCGGCCGGCCTCCTCCACGTCTCCCTCTCCCCCGGCGACCTCCTCCGGCGTCGTCCCCGTCGCCGGCGAACAGTGCTCACCGGAATCGCCTCGGTTTGCGTGCGCGAGATCCAGATCTGGAAACCCTAGGTCATTTTTTTTCTCTAAGTCCCAGGAATTTTCAGTACATATGATCATGTTCGAGGCCCGTAACTTTGCATCGGTAGCTCCGATTTAGGCGTTTAGCATAGAAAAATGTTCATCTCAGAGGGTACATCATTTCTTTCCATTGCGTCATTTTCATTTGGGCTCATATTGATGCCCGAAATGCTGTTAGAAAAGGGCTACTTGAGTTAATTGTCAGATCTGTTACTACGTTTAGCACTTTTGTCATTTTTGCCATGATTATTGTGTGCATGATATGCCCGTCAGTTCTTCATATGATTTGTTAAGGGCTTTGTCATCTTTCCAGAGGTGCAACCCATGTATTTTTCGGATGTGTGTAGTGACTTGTGCAAGCTTGCAAAGTGAGGCACCCGGTAATTCTGTTTTCAGGGACTTAGTGATTTCACCAAGTCCTGGGATTGTTTATCTCATGATGCCATATGTTCGTGTTGTTTCCTAGTGATACGTGCCTCTTTTGAGGATGATCGGTAAGGGAGTTTTGTTAAACTTGTAGTGCTCTATCCATCCATGTGTTTGTTTGCAATTATGGAGCACCCTAGCTTGAGTCAATCGAGCTCTACTTTTGCTTCGTTGCAAATCTGGGCAGATCGTCAACTTGTTTGCGATTTTGCCGATGTTATTGTGGTTGATCCGTGCATGCTATGCCATTGTTCTTCCCATGTCTAGCTTGCATTTTGGGCCTTCTTAGGGGATGTATGCTTGTCTTGCCATGACTTGCACCGTGGTGAGTGCATCGAGCTCGTAAACATGCCTTCGTGAGTTATGTTTCAGCATGTCCCAGTTTTCACGTAGTCTGAAAACTGATTATGTTTTTGCTATGTTCATGTGCTTGTTAGTATATTTTGTGATCCCTTTTGGCTCAAGGTCACTAAGGGACTTTTGTTAAGCTTGTTGAGTAGCTCCATGCCATGTCTTTCCTTGTCATGTTCAGGTCCTGTAGCATGTTGTTTTGTTGCTCCGAAGAGGGCTATATGATCTGAAATTCCAGACAAGTGTTAATTTCACAAAGTCTGAGATCTGTTTTACCATTTGCGTTTTTGCCATGCTTGTTTGAACCTCCTAATGGATGATTTGGCTGGATCTTAGTGCTAGACTTTTGTTAAGCATCTTGAATGCTTCCCTGCCATATATTTTGTTGTCATGTTTGGGTGCTGTAGCATGTTCATCTCATTGCATTTAGATGCCTACTTGCTGTAAATCACAGACCGGTGTCATTTTTGAATCGCTTGCCATTTCCAAACCGTAACTCCGGTTCCGGCGTTCTTTATATCGTTTTCAAGCAATTTCATCTCATCTTTCCAGTGGCACACTTGGTTTTCCAAGTTGAGGCCAGGTTCATGCATGTCCTGTCATATCTTGCATTTTGCATCCCGCATCGCATCCCGCATAGCATATCTTCATTTCATCATATTGCTTGGTCTTGCACGTGGTTGATTGTATCCTTGTTGCTTGTTTGTCTTGTTTGGGTAGAGCCGGGAGACGAGTTGGCTAACGAGGAGCCCATTGAGTTTGCTTTTGAGGATCCAGTCAACTCTGACAACTGTGCAGGCAAGATGATCATACCCTCGAAATCACTACTATCTTTGCTATGCTAGTTTGCTCGCTCTTTTGCTTTGCCAATACTACGATGCCTACCACTTGCTTGCAAGCCTCCCAAATTGCCATGTCAAACCTCTAACCCACCATGTCCTAGCAAACCATTGATTGGCTATGTTACCGCTTTGCTCAGCCCCTCTTATAGCGTTGCTAGTTGCAGGTGAAGATTGGAGGTCGTTCCTTGTTGGAACATCTTTTATTTACTTGTTGGGATATCATTATATTGCCTTGTTATCTTAATGCATCTATATACTTGGTAAAGGGTGGAAGGCTCGGCCTCTCGCCTAGTGTTTTGTTCCACTCTTGCCGCCCTAGTTTCTGTCATATCGGTGTTATGTTCCCGGATTTTGCGTTCCTTACGCGGTTGGGTTATAATGGGAACCCCTTGACAGTCCGCCTTGAATAAAACTTCTCCAGCAATGCCCAACCTTGGTTTTACCATTTTCCACCTAGCCTTTTCCGTTGGGTTTCGCGGACTCAAGGGTCATCTTATTTTAAACCCCCCTGGGCCAGTGCTCCTCTGAGTGTTGGTCCAACCTAGAGCACCGTGCGGGGCCGTCCCTTGGCAACTTGGGTTACGTTGGCTCCCGTACGCTTAGCTTATCCGGTGTGCCCTGAGAACGAGATATGTGCAGCTCCTATCAGGATTTGTTGGCACAGCGGGTGATGTTGCTGGACTTGTTTTACCATTGTCGGAGTTGTCTTGAAGTATCGAGATACCGAGTCTGATCGGAACGTCTTGGGAGGAGGTCTATTCCTTCGTTGACCATGAGAGCTTGTCATGGGCTAAGTTGGGACTCCCCTGCAGGGATTGAACTTTCGAAAGCCATGCCCGTGGTTATGGGCAGATGAGAATTTTTTAATGTCCGGTTGTAGATAACTTGAACCTTAACTTAATTAAAATGAATCAACTGAGTGTGTTACCGTGATGGCCTCTTCTCGACGGAGTCCGGGAAGTGGACACGGTGTTGGAGTAATGTCTGCGCAGGTTGCTCTCTAGTTTCTCGCTCTCTCCTTGCCTCCTCTTCTCGCTCTCTTTTGCGAATAAGTTAGCCACCATACTTGCTAGTCGCTTGCTGCAGCTCCACTCATATTTTACCTTGCCTTACCTATAAGCTTAAATAGTCTTGATCGCGAGGGTGCGAGATTGCTGAGTCCCTGTGGCTCACAGATTACTATTACACCAGATGCAGGGCCTGATGATTCCACTCCAGGAGACGCGTATGAGCTCAAGTGGGAGTTCAACGAAGACTCTCAACAATACTATGTTTCCTTTCCCGATGATCAGTAGTGGTGCCTAGTTGGGGGTGAACGGGACCATTATCGCATGTTGGGTTCTCTTTTATTTTGGCGCCGTAGTCGGGCCATGAGTGTTTGGATGATGTAATGTTATTTATGTACTTGATTGACGTGGCGAGTGTAAGCCAACTATGTTATCTCCCCTTTTGTTATCATTACATGGGATGTTGTGAAGATTGCCTAACTTGCGACATATGCGTTCAATGCAATTATGTCTCTAAGTCGTGCCTTGACACGTGGGAGCTATAGTCGCATCGAGGGTGTTACAAGATCCATCCATGTCTTTGTTTGCAATTATGGAGCACCCTAGCTTGAGTCAATCGAGCTCTACTTTTTCTTCGTTGCGAATCTGGGCAGATCGTCAACTTGTTTGCGATTTTGCCGATGTTATTGTGGTTGATCCGTGCATGCTATGCAATTGTTCTTGCCATGTCTAGCTTGCATTTTGTTCCTTCTTAAGGGATGTATGCTTGTCTTTCCATGACTTGCAACGTGGTGAGTGCATCGAGCTCGTAAACATGCCTTCGTGAGTTATGTTTTAGCATGTCCCAGTTTTCACTAAGTCTGAAAACTGATTATGTTTTTGCTATGTTCGTGTGCTTGTTAGTATATTTTGTGATCCCTTTTGGCTCAAGGTCACTAAGGGACTTTTGTTAATCTTGTTGAGTAGCTCCATGCCATGTCTTTCCTTGTCATGTTCAGGTCCTGTAGCATGTTGTTTTGTTGCTCCGAAAAGGGCTATATGATCTGAAATTCCAGACAAGTGTTAATTTCACTAAGTCTGAGATCTGTTTTACCATTTGCGTTTTTGCCATGCTTGTTTGAACCTCCTAATGGATGATTTGGCCGTAGCTCAGTGCTAGACTTTTGTTAAGCATCTTGTATGCTTCCCTGCCATGTATTTTGTTGTCATGTTTGGGTGCTGTAGCATGTTCATCTCATTGCATTTAGATTCCTACTTCCTGTAAATCGCACACCGGTGTCATTTTTGAATCGCTTGCCATTTCCAAACCCTAACTCCGATTCCGGCATTCTTTATATCGTTTTCAAGCGATTTCATCTCATCTTTCCAGCGGCACACTTGGTTTTCCAAGTTGAGGCCAGGTTCATGCATTTCCTGTCATATCTTGCATTTTGCATCCCGCATCGCATCCCGCATAGCATATCTTCATTTCATCATATTGCTTGGTCTTGCACGTGGTTGATTGTATCCTTGTTGCTTGTTTGTCTTGTTTGGGTAGAGCCGGGAGACGAGTTCGCTAACGAGGAGCCCATTGAGTTTGCTTTTGAGGATCCAGTTAACTCCGACAACTGTGCAGGCAAGATGATCATACCCTCGAAATCACTACTATCTTTGCTATGCTAGTTTGCTCGCTCTTTTGCTTTACCAATGCTACGATGCCTACCACTTGCTTGCAAGCCTCCCAAATTGCCATGTCAAACCTCTAACCCACCATGTCCTAGCAAACCATTGATTGGCTATGTTACCGCTTTGCTCAGCCCCTCTTATAGCGTTGCTAGTTGCAGGTGAAGATTGGAGGCCGTTCCTTGTTGGAACATCTTTTATTTACTTGTTGGGATATCATTATATTGCGTTGTTATCTTCATGCATCTATATACTTGGTAAAGGGTGGAAGGCTCGGCCTCTCGCCTAGTGTTTTGTTCCACTCTTGCCGCCCTAGTTTCTGTCATATCGGTGTTATGTTCCCGGATTTTGCGTTCCTTACGCGGTTGGGTTATAATGGGAACCCCTTGACAGTCCGCCTTGAATAAAACTTCTCCAGCAATGCCCAACCTTGGTTTTACCATTTTCCACCTAGCCTTTTCCGTTGGGTTTCGCGGACTCAAGGGTCATCTTATTTTAAACCCCCCTGGGCCAGTGCTCCTCTGAGTGTTGGTCCAACCTAGAGCACCGTGCGGGGCCGTCCCTTGGCAACTTGGGTTACGTTGGCTCCCGTACGCTTAGCTTATCCGGTGTGCCCTGAGAACGAGATATGTGCAGCTCCTATCGGGATTTGTTGGCACAGCGGGTGATGTTGCTGGACTTGTTTTACCATTGTCGGAGTTGTCTTGAAGTATCGAGATACCGAGTCTGATCGGAACGTCTTGGGAGGAGGTCTATTCCTTCGTTGACCATGAGAGCTTGTCATGGGCTAAGTTGGGACTCCCCTGCAGGGATTGAACTTTCGAAAGCCGTGCCCGTGGTTATGGGCAGATGAGAATTTTTTAATGTCCGGTTGTAGATAACTTGAACCTTAACTTAATTAAAATGAATCAACTGAGTGTGTTACCGTGATGGCCTCTTCTCGACGGAGTCCGGGAAGTGGACACGGTGTTGGAGTAATGTCTGCGTAGGTTGCTCTCTAGTTTCTCGCTCTCGCCTTGCCTCCTCTTCTCGCTCTCTTTTGCGAATAAGTTAGCCACCATACTTGCTAGTCGCTTGCTGCAGCTCCACTCATATTTTACCTTGCCTTACCTATAAGCTTAAATAGTCTTGATCGCGAGGGTGCGAGATTGCTGAGTCCCTGTGGCTCACAGATTACTATTACACCAGATGCAGGGCCTGATGATTCCACTCCAGGAGACGCGTATGAGCTCAAGTGGGAGTTCAACGAAGACTCTCAACGATACTATGTTTCCTTTCCCGATGATCAGTAGTGGTGCCTAGTTGGGGGTGAACGGGACCATTATCGCATGTTGGGTTCTCTTTTATTTTGGCGCCGTAGTCGGGCCATGAGTGTTTGGATGATGTAATGTTATTTATGTACTTGATTGACGTGGCGAGTGTAAGCCAACTATGTTATCTCCCCTTTTGTTATCATTACATGGGATGTTGTGAAGATTGCCTAACTTGCGACATATGCGTTCAATGCAATTATGTCTCTAAGTCGTGCCTTGACACGTGGGAGCTATAGTCGCATCGAGGGTGTTACAAGATCCATCCATGTCTTTGTTTGCAATTATGGAGCACCCTAGCTTGAGTCAATCGAGCTCTACTTTTGCTTCGTTGCGAATCTGGGCAGATCGTCAACTTGTTTGCGATTTTGCCGATGTTATTGTGGTTGATCCGTGCATGCTATGCAATTGTTCTTGCCATGTCTAGCTTGCATTTTGTTCCTTCTTAAGGGATGTATGCTTGTCTTGCCATGACTTGCAACGTGGTGAGTGCATCGAGCTCGTAAACATGCCTTCGTGAGTTATGTTTTAGCATGTCCCAGTTTTCACTAAGTCTGAAAACTGATTATGTTTTTGCTATGTTCGTGTGCTTGTTAGTATATTTTGTGATCCCTTTTGGCTCAAGGTCACTAAGGGACTTTTGTTAATCTTGTTGAGTAGCTCCATGCCATGTCTTTCCTTGTCATGTTCAGGTCCTGTAGCATGTTGTTTTGTTGCTCCGAAAAGGGCTATATGATCTGAAATTCCAGACAAGTGTTAATTTCACTAAGTCTGAGATCTGTTTTACCATTTGCGTTTTTGCCATGCTTGTTTGAACCTCCTAATGGATGAAGGGCATTTCGGGACGAGATTCTTTTGAGTGGGGGTGAGTTGTCACACCCTAGCTAGTTCATGCATTAGTGTTGCATCATGTTTAATTTCCCAGAAAACTGAAATGGGGATGATAGAACCCCCAGCACCCCCGCTGGAACAACTAGGGTTTACTAAAAACTTTTTCAATGAACCTGAAATGCCCTTCTAAAAAGTCCACCCTTTTTGTTTTGGGTTAAAACCTTTGACAAAAATGGTGCACACTTTTCTAGGACATCATAAGGTCATTGGATTAAGTCATTACTAATTGCATTTGGTCAATTTAAATCTTATAAATATTTTAAAATGCCCAAATAATCCTGAAAGTAATTTTAGGCTGTTGAGAATATTTTCAAAGGTGCCTCTGATTATTTTTAGGGTTTTTCTAAATGAAATAGTATTTTTACTATTTCAAAACACAAAACATAATAAATAGAAACAGAAAAAGAGAGAGAAAGGGACTAACCTGGCAAAACCACCAGCCGGCCCACCTGGTGGCCCAGCACTATGCTAGCCCATGGCCAGTCAGCTGCTTCCTCTCGCCAGGCAGGCAGGTAGAGAGGTGAGCACCGGCGTGCCTGAGCTCGCCACGGCGCCACCTGCTTGCCGCCCGCGCCCCTGGACGTCTAGACGACCTCCACGTCGTCGCCCCGACCCCCTGGACCCCTCCATTCGCCCCCAACGCCTCTCCCTCGCCCTCTCCCACCATGGCCGACGCCCCTGCCGCTGCACCGTCGCCGTAGTCACGCCCTCCGTCATCGACTACGTGTCCACGAGCTCCGCCATCGTGTCCACGAGCTCCGCCGTCATCGACTACGTCGAGCAGGCCGAGCCCCGAGTGCTTGCCCGCTCTGGAGTCGCCCCGACCCCGTCTTCCCCAACACCGGCCGCCGGAGATCCCCTTCGCCTTCACCGCAGCACCAGCTCGTCCCCGACCTCTCGGTCTGCCTCGTTGTGATCGCTGTGAGCCCAGCTACCTCCCCCCCTCCATTAATTCCTCATGCATCGTGTGCATCGCACCACGCACACCCAAGCACTCGCCGCCGCCAAGCTCGTCGCCGACGTGACTCCGGCCACCCACCGGCCACACCTTTGTGACCAATGCACTCACCACACTCGCAGGAGCCCCTAGCACCACTCCACGCGCCTCGTCGTGCCCCATAGCCTCAGTTTCGACCTCGCCCGAACTCCGGCGACCTCCAAGGTCGTCGCCGGTGATGTTTCCGGCCACCCCAGCTCCACCCACTGCCACCACTCGATGCGGCTTGCTCCCAGCTACGCATAGATGCTCTCCGCCATCGTTTTGGTCGCCGGAGCACGAAACCCGCATCACTCCGCCGCATCTGGCCTCGCCGGCGGCTAAACGCCGGCGAGTTTGACCCTGTTTGACCCCGTGTGGGCCTAGGTTAACTTAGATTAGCACTAATCAAAATTAGTTAGTTAATTAACCACTGACAGACAGGGCCCACCGGTCAGGTTTGACCTGGGCTGGCGCCTTTGACCTGCTGACGTCCCCCTGACACAATGCTGACGCAATAACTCAATTACTGGAATTATTCTTATATAGGAAATTCCAGAAAATATTACAAACTTCAAAAATTCATAACTTTTAATCTGTAACTCCAAATGCAAAGATTTATATATGAAATTTGATCAAAAAAAATTCAATATTCTCATCTATATTGGTTTCATGCATGACAAAACACTTTAACCTTACTGTTTAGGTGAAACAAGCTAATACACTTATAAGAGTTAAGAACATAAGCTTCCATTTGAATCTTTGATTCAAATGGACCCAAACCAACTTGTTTCACATTGCATTAGGCAGGACACCTCATATTACCATGTCATAGCATGCATCATATTATTGCATATTGCCATGTGATGATTGTCTTCTGTGGTGTCTTTCGTGGTAGCTTCTACCTCCGAGGATATTTCCGATTATCCAACTGAAGGGAAGTACCCTACTACTACTCCATCAGGCAAGCAGCCCCATTGATCATTGAGATACAATCCCATGTTCTCGCGTCTGCTCTCATTTACTGCATTAAGACAACAACGTTTCAAACTGCTGTGTGCTGCGATAGTTGAACCCTTATCCTCTGCATGACCCGTCATTGCCACAGTAACTAGATGAAACCCACTAGCATGTGTAGGAGTTGATTGAGCCATGTGTGTGTTTCCTACCTTGCTATGCCTGCTATGCTTAGAGTTGTGTCAGGTCTAGTTCATCTGGGTGATGGGGTAGAGTGAAATGATTACGACGGTAATGTGAGAGATGTGTTGAACATGATTTGGTAAAGGTATCGATGAGAGGCCATGTAGGAGTACATGGTGGGTTGTTTCATTGAGGCCGTCCCTAAGAACTGAGATCTGTATGCGTGATTTAAGATCAAGCTACTACCACACATTGGGCCCTGAAATACGACCCCGCTCGACTTACTGATCCCTCTCATCCTCTGTCCAGGAGTTGCAACTAGTTTCTGGTGTTTATAGGTTATGTGTTGGAGCCCGTGCGTAGCGCTGACCCCAGGGGTGGGCTATGATGCGGTAGATACACCGTGGCACGGTGTACCGAGTCGCCGGTTTGGTGTCTTGGGAACCCTGCTCACATTGTTTGGGGCCGTTGAGGACACCCCAACCGGATTTCCTTGCGGATGGAACCTGAATAGGCGATAAACCTGGACTAGAGACTTATGCGGTTAGTCGGGTCATGGTCTACACCCACGTCGGCTTTCGCTTGAAGTCTGTCGAGCACATGTCGTGTGTCACATCCCTAGTTCTGGTATGTTATAGGTTTGCTTTGTGCATCATGTTAAGTTTCAAATGAAATTGAAATGGGGATGTTTCAAACCCTAGCACCAAAGCAAATTCAAATAGGTTCAAATTAAAAATGGAATTTCAATGAACCCAAAATGCTTTTCAAAAATGTTCATGGTCTTTGGAAAATGTTGGAAACAACAACTAGGTGTGATGCACGTTTTTCTTAGACATTTTGGATTTTTGAATGAACCCATATGTATTTGAATTGGAGCTGTTTAAAATAATATAAATATTTTAGAGGCTCCAAAAATGTTGGATTTTGGTGAGGGCCTCTGGTATTTTACAACTAGTGGTCACAAGGAATCTCAACATTTTTATTTTTGTGCTGGTATTTATTTTTAAGTCAAAAACAAATGTCAGAAATAGAAAAGAAAACAAAAAAGGGAAAAGGCTTACCTGGGCCCTACCTGAGGCCTGGCACTGGCGGCCCAGCTGGCCGGCCCAGCCAGCTGGCCCTGCCAGTCGTCTTCTGCACCGCGCCAGGAGGACGCCGAGCGCGTGGCCGATGCACGCCGGCGCACGCCCGGCCACCTCCTGCTTGCCGCCTCCCTCTAGATGCCCCTAGAGACGCCACGCGGCCTCCCCGACCTCCTCTCACTCTTCCCCGTGCTTCTCCTCTCCTCTGTCACCCTCTCTCGCACGCACCCGAGCGCAGCCGACGCCACCGCTCGCCGTTGCCACAGCCACTGCCTCCCCCTCGTCCCTCCCTCGTGTCCACGCGCTCCGCCGCTGTGGGCTGAGCCTCCTCACTGAGCCGCCCAACGCCAGAAGCCCCTGGTCGCCGTAAGCACCGCCGTTCCCCTTGTCGGCCACCGAAGATCCTCGTCGTTGATTCGCTGCCCACCGGGCGTCCCCGCGCCTGCCGAGCCGTCCGTTAGCTTCGTTGTGAGCTCCTATGTCGTTTCCCTCTCTCCCCGTGCTTTGTTGCGCCGTGTACCCGCTTTTTCCACCCCGGCCGAACTCCGGCCACCGCACTCGTCGTCGCCGGTGCCACTCCGGCCGCTCCCCGGCCGTGCCACCACCACGACTGGATGCGGACGAGCGTCTGCATCCCGTAGCTGCACTCCGCACGCCAAATGGCCCCCTGTAGGCCAAACCCGCAGCGCACCGCCGCGTTTGCACTCGCCGGCGGCTAAACGCGGGCGACTGCTGACTTTTGACCGGCGTGGGTTGACCCCACAACCCAGTTTGACCTCCCCCTCCCTCTCACTGACTTGCGGGCCCCACCCAACTAATTACTTTAGTTAGCTCTAATTAAGTAGCTAGATTAGCTACTACGGTCACTGACTAGTGGGCCCTGCCCAGTTAGTTAGGACTAACTAACTTAGTTAGTTGACTGGGTCACTGACCAGTGGGACCCACTGGTCAGGTTTGACCTGGTCAGCCTCGTTGACCCGCTTACGTCATGCTGACGTAGAGCTGACGCAATAATTGACTCTGGAATTATTTTAACTTAGGAAATTCCAGAATATTGCCTAAACTTCAAAAATTCATAATAATTCAACCGTAGCTCAGAATGAAATAAATTATATATGATTTTTTTTTCGAAAAATGCAAGGAATCCATTTATGCCAGTTACATGCATGAAAAACCAACTTATACATGCTGTATAAGTGAAAACATAATATGGGCATTTTAAATGCTTCATTCTGAATTGCATTTGAATCTTTGATTCAAATGGGCTTCAACCAACTCGATAGCATCTTGCATTAGCCCAAACACTAGCATTTGCACATGCCATGTTCATGCATCATTTTGTTGCATTTGTTTGTGTGTTGATCGCCGGCACCATTTCTTCTCGATTGGTTCCACTCTGGAAGGTGTTCCCGAGTACCTGTCAGAGGAGCCGTACCCCTTCGTCGTTCTATCAGGCAAGCAACCCCTTCGATAAATCCCACTCTCTCGCTCCTGCTCCTTATACTGCATTAGGAAAACAACGATTCAACTGCTACTTTTCTGCTGCGGTAGTTGAACCCATTCCTCGGCATGACCTGTCATTGCCACAGTAACTAGTTGAAACCCACTAGCATGAGTAGGAGTTACTTGAGCCTTGATGTTACTGCTCATCCATACTTGTTTTCTTTATGCCAGCTATGCTTAGAGTTGTGTCAGGTCTGATTCATCGGGAATGAATCGGAGTGGTGAACATGTCCTACCGATAAAGGCTAAGTGTGTGAACACGTTTTGGTAAAGGTAGCGATGAGAGGCCATGTAGGAGTACATGGTGGGTTGTCTCATTGGAACCTTCCCTAAGCACTGATTTCTGTGTATGTTATCCAAGTCCAGTTACTACCACACATTGGGTTCCGGTTATCCGGCCCCTCTCGGCTTATTAATCCACTTGATCTCTGTCCAGGAGTTGCAACTAGTTTCTAGCGTTTGTAGGTAGTGCTACTTGTTTACCAGGTGGTGTCCGACGAGACGGGCTTGGGACAGACTAGGCACCGTGGCACGGTGTACCAAGTGGCACCCGGATGGTGGGCTTGGGAACCCTGCTCACATCGTTTGGGGCCGTGAGCGACACCCCGGCCGGATCTCCTTGCGGATGGAACCCGAATAGGCGATAAACCTGGATGAGAGACTTGTGTGGTTAGTCAGGTCGTGGCCGACACCCTCGCCCGGCTTCCGCTTGAAGGTTGCCGAGGTACATGACGTGTACAGGGCTATAAGTGGCGAGAGCGTGTGTGAAGAAGTACACCCCTGCAGGGTCAACATTATCTATTCGAATAGCCGTTTTCCTCGGATATGGAAACTTGGAGGACTTATGTAGTACATAGACAACTTGAAGTGGATACCCTAAAATCCGCAAGATAAGCGTGAGTGCTATGGATGGCCTTCTCGTAGGGAGACGGGAACGGATCCATAGTGGAGTATTGATATGGTGAATATGTGGACTCGTGTGCGTCTTCTCACCTCAAAGAAGTTTCTGATACTCGTAGTATAGGTTAGCCACTGAGTCAAAGCTGGCTTGCTGCTGTTAAAACTCCACCACCCCCTTGTTGATAATGTTGCATATGTAGATAGTTCTGATGTAAGACTTGCTGAGTACCTTCGTACTCACGTTTGCTTATTTATGTTTTGCAGTTGGTTACACTAGTGACTTCGACGAGTAGCTTGTATCCCAGCTACGATCTTGTACCCTTGGGAGGGTCGTGTTTAGTCAGGCTTCTTAGTCTTTTCCTTTTGTAGTTGTCTGTACTCAGACATGTAATGCTTCCGTTGCTTGTATGCTCTGAATGATGGGTCATGAGACCCCTGTTTGTATTGAATGCTATGTGGCTCTTCTGGGCCTTTATCTATATGAGTTTGAGTTATGTTGTGATGCCATGTTGTACAACACATACTTGCATGTTATGCGTACGTGTAACGTGTATTGCTATGTGTGGGATCCGACAACCTAGTTGTTTATCCCTGGTAGCCTCTCTTATGGGGAAATGTAGTCTTGTGCTTCCATGAGCCATAGTAGTCCGCTACAGCCCGGTTCACCGGAGTCCTGCTAGCCCAGCACTACTGCTCCGGAACACTTGACTGGCCGGCATGTGATTCACTTCGTTCCTGTGTCTGTCCCTTCGGGGAAATGTCACGCGGTGACATCCGGAGTCCTGCCTAGCCTGCTACAGCCCGGGTTCCCGGAGTCCTGTTAGCCCAGTGCTACAGCCCGGATTCATACGCTGTTGACCGACATGCTCGAGGTTGATTCATGTATGCCTGTCCCTGTAAGTTAGTGCCACTTTGGGTTCACGACTAGTCATGTCGGCCCGGGTTCTCTGTCATATGGATGCTAGCGACACTATCATATACGTGAGCCAAAAGGCGCAAACGGTCCCGGGCCAGGTAAGGTGGCACCCGTGGGAATACCGTGCGTGAGGCCGCAAAGTGATATGAAGTGTTACATGCTAGATCGGTGTGACTTAGGATCGGGGTCCCGACAGCGTTGGTATCAGAGCCTGACTGACTGTAGGATTACCAAGCCAAACTGGTCGAAGTTGAGTCTAGAAATGCTTTAGTTATATAAGGGAATTGATTGTGGAAGGGAACGTAAGGCTCTTTTTACTCCTTTACCTCATGTCATTCTTTCTGAGTCAGCCTCTTCTTTTCTACGAGGGTTAAGGCCTAGGCTTCTCCTCTATCTCTCAGGATGACGTGTTACTAAACCGTAAAGTCTTAGGATTGTTGGGTTGTGTCTCCGTACAGTTCTACTACTTCCGTGTGTCCTCAGTTTGACCCAGAACCTTGATATTATGATGCTGATTGATTATGCTATTCCTTTGATGAATGTCTCAAAATCCTTTTGAGCATTTACAGCCGTTATGCTGCCGAAATTGTCCTAGGATTTCAAGAGTTTCCAATGCTTTTGCATTACATTCCGCATCCTTATGTCGATGCTAATTCCATCCTTGTTTCCTTGGTTTCTGTGCCAGGATGTCGTCTGCTAACCGAGGTTCAGTTGCTCATAGCAAGAACCACGGAGATGGTAGGGATGAGGATCCTCCTGACCAGCCTTTGATGGCAGAGTTCTTGTTAGCATCCGAGAGGAACAAGCGTGAGACTAACCGCTTGCTGGCACAGATTGAGCAGAACACCGCACATCAGCGTAAGAAGTTGGTTTCCATCACCGACTTCATTGGTCTGAAACCACCCACCTTCCATCATTCCATTAAGCCACTCGATGCAGATGACTGGCTCCGAAGCATCACTCACAAGTTGCATTCTGCGAACGTAGCTGAACGTGACAAGGTCACCTGTGCTACCTATTACCTGGAAGGTCCTGCTAGTATTTGGTGGCAGAGCTATGAGGCTATGCTTCCAGCTGGCCAGATTCCTACCTGGAAGGATTTCACCGAGGCTTTTCGTGAGCACCACATTCCTCAGGCTCTCATTGACCGCAAGAGGGAAGAGTTCTATAGCTTTACCCAGGGTAAGCTGCCTGTTGATGCTTACAGTAGGGAGTTTGGAAACCTTGCCCGCTATGCTACAAAAGAAGTGTCCACGGACGCCAAGAAACATACTAGGTTCCGGAAGGGTCTCAACCCTAAGTTGCGTCATGATCTCCACCTGCATCATTATGATACTTTCCAGGCTCTTGTGAACAAGGCCATTAATGCAGAGACAGCTCAGCTCACTTACGAGGAGTCTCGTAAGCACAACCGTGATCTGGGTTCTTCCTCCCGCTCTGGCTCTCAGAAGAGACGGATTTGGATTCCGAGCTCGGCTCTTCCACCTGGATATGCACCGAGGCCGTTCGATGTGGCACCTCACCCAGCTCAGCAACGTGCTCCACCCAGGCCTATTAGTGGACCACTTGCCAATGTAGGACCACGTCCTACCTCAGGAACTTGCTTCACCTGTGGAGAACCAGGACACTACGCACGTGACTGCCCTCAGTCCAGTTATACCCCACCCCAGTCTGAGAGGTCTGTTGGCCGTGAAAAGCCATCATGCAAGATGATCAGTACCAAGCCAACCTCCATTGAACAAGCATGTGTGCACCATGTATTAGCTACAGAAGCTCAAGATGATCCCGATGTCGTACTGGGAATGCTTCTTGTCAATTGTCAGCCAGCTTCAGTTCTGTTCGATACTGGAGCATCCCACTCCTTCATATCTGAAGGTTATTCTCGGTTGCACGACATGTCATTTTGTGATATGCCATCTCCACTAGTCATTCAAACTCCCGGATCCAAATGGCAAACTTCTAGTGTAAGCCATGGTAATGAAATCCTTGTTGACAGACTTGTATTCCTTGCATCACTTATAGCCCTCAAGTCTACAGATATCAACATCATCTTGGGTATGGACTGGATGAAAGCTCATTATGCCAAGATTGATTGTTACACAAGGTCTGTTCAGCTTACACACCCATCTAGCAAGATAGTCACCGTCTCCACTAGAGTTGCAAAGCGCCAACTCTATTCTCTTAATGCCAGCCCTCTTCCAGACCTTGAAGATATCCCCGTAGTCTGTGACTTTCCGGATGTCTTTCCAGAGGAACTGCCAGGTATTCCACCTGACAAAGATGTGGAGTTTGTCATAGACCTTATCCCAGGAACCGTTCCAATCTCTAGGAGACCTTACAAGATGTCACCCTTAGAACTAGCTGAGCTTAAGAAACAG
Organism: Triticum aestivum; assembly: GCF_018294505.1. Taxonomy (NCBI): domain Eukaryota; kingdom Viridiplantae; phylum Streptophyta; class Magnoliopsida; order Poales; family Poaceae; genus Triticum; species Triticum aestivum. Next base: position 162,348,983 of record NC_057794.1, read on the forward strand.
CTTGATGAGTCCTTGCAAAAAGGTTTCATCCGTCCCAGTTCTTCTCCTTGGGCTTGTCCTGTCCTCTTCGTCAAGAAGAAGGATGGTACAGATCGGATGGTTGTAGATTATCGTCCCGTTAATGTGGTCAGGATAAAGAACAAGTATCCGCTCCCCAGGATCAACGACCTGTATGATCAGCTCGTTGGATCCTCAATCTTTTCCAAGATGGATTTGAGGTTAGGATACTACCAAATCAAAATCAGAAACAGGGACATCCCCAAAACGGCCTTTGTCACTCGTTATGGTCAATATGAGTACACCGTGATGTCTTTCGGCCTAAGCAATGGTCCAGCTACTTTCTCCCACTTGATGAACTCGATCTTTATGGAGTACTTAGATAAGTTCGTCGTGGTTTATCTCGATGATATTCTTATTTACTCGAAGAACGAGGAAGAGCATGCTGAACATCTTAGACTTGTGTTAGAAAAACTCAGAGAGCACCGCCTTTATGCCAAGTTCTCCAAGTGTGAATTTTGGTTGCCAGAAGTGACCTATCTAGGCCACGTGATCTCTGGTAAGGGCATTGCTGTCAATCCCGAGAGAGTTAAAGCCGTTCTCGATTGGACTCCACCTGAAATGGTCAAACAAGTTAGGAGTTTCCTTGGTCTAGCCAGTTATTGTCGCCGCTTCGTTGAAAACTTCTCCAAAGTGGCCAAACCCCTCACGGAGCTTCTCAAGAAAGATAAAAGGTTTGAGTGGACCCCACAGTGTGAGCACAGTTTTCAGGAACTGAAAAGACGCCTGACTTCTGCGGCCATACTCGTGCCACCAGAATTGACTAAAGATTTTGTTATCTATTGCGATGCTTCGCGTCAAGGACTAGGTTGCATTCTTATGCAGGATTGTCATGTGATTGCCTATGCATCTCGACAGTTGCATCCACATGAGGAAAATTATCCTACACATGATCTAGAGCTTGCAGCCGTAGTCTATGCACTTAAGACTTGGCGACATTACCTTCTTGGTAACCGTTGCGAAATCTACACTGACCATCAGAGTCTCAAGTATATCTTCACCCAACCGGATCTGAATCTCAGACAGAGACGTTGGTTGGAGTTGATCTCGGATTACGACTTAGGAATCACCTACACCCCAGGCAAAGCCAATGTCATGGCTGATGCTTTAAGTCGTAAATCCTATTGCAACAACCTCATGTTGCAACAATATCAACCACCCCTCCATGAGGAATTCTGTAAACTTAACCTTCACATAGCTCCTCATGGTTCTCTTTCTACCTTGGCGGCGAAACCTACCCTTACGGATCAAATCATAGAGGCTCAGAAGCATGATACGGGAATCTCCCGGATCAAGAAAATATTTCCAAGGGAGTTGCTGGCTGTTTCTCTATGGATGAACGAGGTGTTGTTTACTTTGGAAACCGTTTGGTGGTTCCCAAATGTCAACAGATGCAGCAACTGATCCTTAAGGAGGCCCATGAATCTCCTCTCATGATTCATCCCGGTAGTACAAAGATGTATCAGGACCTACGCCAGAGGTTCTGGTGGACTAGGATGAAGAGAGAAATCGCTCAGTATATTGCCAACTATGACGTTTGTCGTCGCGTTAAGGTAGAGCATCAAAGACCTGCTGGCACCCTTCAACCTTTAGCTATTCCTGAGTGGAAATGGGACAAAGTTGGTATGGACTTCATCACCGGCTTTCCCAGGACCAAGAAAGGAAATAATGCTATCTTCGTAGTCATTGACCCTCTCTCCAAAGTGGCTCACTTCCTACCTGTTCAAGAGAGTATCACTGCTAGTCAGCTCGCTGACTTATATATCTCCCGAGTAGTGTCACTCCATGGTGTTCCACAAGAGATCAATTCAGACCGTGGCAGTCTTTTCACCTCTCATTTCTGGGAAAGTTTCCAAACTGCCATGGGCACCCATCTTTCCTTCAGTACCGCTTTCCACCCTCAATCAAGTGGTCAGGTGGAACGGGTCAACCAGATTCTCGAAGACATGCTTAGAGCTTGCGTTATCTCATTCGGTATGGATTGGGAGAAATGTATTCCCTCTGCCGAGTTTGCTTATAAAAATAGCTACCAATCCAGTCTTAAGAAAGCACCCTTCGAGATTCTGTATGGACGAAGATGTCAAACACCTTTGAATTGGTCAGAAACTGGTGAAAGACCATTCTTTGGCCCGGATATGATCCAGGAGGCAGAAGAGCAAGTTTGCATCATTCGTGAAAATTTGAAAACAGCCCAATCTCGTCAAAAGAGCCAGTATGACCATCGTCATAAGGAAGTGGCTTATGAAGTTGGCGACAAGGCTTACCTTCGGGTTACTCCTTTGAAGGGTACCCATCATTTCGGTATCAAGGGCAAGTTGGCTCCTCGTTACATCGGTCCTTTTCGCATTCTCGCTAAACGAGGAGAGGTTGCCTACCAGTTGGAACTACCCCCACATCTTTCTCGAGTTCATGATGTCTTCCACGTCTCTCAACTCAGGCGCTGCTTCTCAGATCCCATCCATGGAGTGGACCACGAAATGCTTGATCTCCAAGATAACCTCACTTATCGAGAGTACCCCGTTCACATTATGGATCAAGCAGAGCGTGTCACTCGACGTCATAACATCAAGTTTCTCAAGGTTCAGTGGTCTCATCATTCCGAGAGAGAAGCTACCTGGGAGCGAGATGATCGTTCGACTTGAGTACCCCGCTTTCTTTCCGCCAACTCCTGAATCTCGGGACGAGATTTTTTTGAGTGGGGGCGAGTGTTCACATCCCTAGTTCTGGTATGTTATAGGTTTGCTTTGTGCATCATGTTAAGTTTCAAATGAAATTGAAATGGGGATGTTTCAAACCCTAGCACCAAAGAAAATTAAAATAGGTTCAAATTAAAAATGGAATTTCAATGAACCGAAAATGCTTTTCAAAAATGTTCATGGTCTTTGGAAAATGTTGGAAACAACAACCAGGGGTGATGCACATTTTTGCTAGACATTTTGGATTTTTGAGTGAACCCGTATGTATTTGAATTGGAGTTGTTTAAAATAATATAAATATTTTAGAGGCTCCAAAAATGTTGGATTTTGGTGAGGGCCTCTGGTATTTTATAACTAGTGGTCACAAGGAATCTAAACATTTTTATTTTTGTGCTGGTATTTATTTTTAAGTCAAAAACAAATGTCAGAAATAGAAAAGAAAACAAAAAAAGGGAAAAGGCTTACCTGGGTCTTACCTGAGGCGTGGCACTGGCGGCCCAGCCAGCTGGCCCTGCCAGTCGTCTTCTCCACCGCGCCAGGAGGACGCCGAGCGCGTGGCCGACGCACGCCGGCGCATGCCCGGCCACCTCATGCTTGCCGCCTCCCTCTAGACGCCCCCTGGAGACGCCACGCGGCCTGCCCGACCCCCTCTCACTCTTCCCTGTGCGTCTCCTCTCCTCTGCCAGCCTCTCTCGCACGCACCCGAGCGCAGCCGATGCCACCGCTCGCCATTGCCATGGCCACTGCCTCCCCCTCGTCCCTCCGTCGTGTCCACGCGCTCCGCCGTCTGTCTCCCGGATCCGTCGACCCACGCAGCCACCCACGCCGAAAGACCCTCTGTTCGCGTTCGGCCCGCAAGCCCCGTCTTCCCCCTCGTCTGTGGCCCCTGCGATCTTCTCACCCGTCGACGTTCACTGTTCCACCTCGGCCGACCCCATCGCCTGCCGAGCCCCTTGCTGTCGATGTGACGCTCCTCTGCAGCGAGCTCCCTGCCTAGTCACTCTGTGTCGGCAGACCGCGTCCAGCCTTTGCCCCACCCCGCCAGCCCCGGCCAACTCCGCCGCCGCACTCGTCGTCGCCGGTGCCACTCCGGCCGCTCCGCCGCATGCCCACCACCACGGCTGGATGCGGACGAGCGTCCGCATCCCGTAGCTGCACTCCGCGCGCCAAATGGCCCCCTGTAGGCCAAACCCGCAGGCACCGCGATTCGCTTGACTGCGGCGCTAACGCCGGCGACCGCTGACTTTTGACGGGCGTGGGTTGACCCCACAGCCAGTTTGACCTCCCCCTCCCTCTCACTGACTTGCAGGCCCCGCCCGACTAATTACTTTAGTTAGCTCTAATTAACTAGCTAGATTAGCTACTACGGTCACTGACTAGTGGGCCCTACCTAGTTAGTTAGGACTAACTAACTTAGTTAGTTGACTGGGTCACTAACCAGTGGGACCCACTGGTCAGCCCCGTTGACCTGCTTACGTCATGCTGACGTAGAGCTGATGCAATAATTGACTCTAGAATTATTTTAACTCAGGAAATTCCAGAATATTGCCTAAACTTCAAAAATTCATAATAATTCAACCGTAGCTCAGAATGAAATAAATTATATATGAAAAATTATCAGAAAAATGCAAGGAATCCATTTATGCCAGTTACATGCATGAATAACCAAGTCATACATGATGTATAAGTGAAAACATAATATGGGCATTTTAAATGCTTCATTTTGAATTGCATTTGAATCTTTGATTCAAATGGGCTTCAACCAACTCGATAGCATCTTGCATTAGCCCAAACACTAGCATTTTCACATGCCATGTTCATGCATCATTTTGTTGCATTTGTTTGTGTGTTGATCGCCGGCACCGTTTCTTCTCGAGAGGTTCCACTCCAGAAGGTGTTCCCGAGTACCTGTCAGAGGAGTCGTACCCCTTCGTCGTTCTATCAGGCAAGAAACCCCCCTTGAGCATTTTGATAAATCCCACTCTCTTGCTCCTGCTCCTTATACTGCATTAGGACAACAACGATTCAACTGCTACTTTTCTGCTGCGGTAGTTGAATCCATTCCTCTGCATGACCTGTCATTGCCATAGTAACTAGTTGAAACCCACTAGCATGAGTAGGAGTTGTTTGAGCCTTGATGTGCCTGCTCATCCATGCTTGTTTTCTTTATGCCAGCTATGCTTAGAGTTGTGTTAGGTATGATTCATCGGGAATGAATCAGAGTGGCGAACATGTCCTACCGATAAAGGCTAAGTGTGTGAACACGTTTTGGTAAGGGAAGCGATGAGAGGCCATGTAGGAGTACATGGTGGGTTGTCTCATTGGAACCGTCCCTAAGCATTGAGTTCTCTGTATGTTATCCAAGTCCAGTTACTACCACACATTGGGTTCCGGTTATCCGGCCCCTCTCGGCTTATTAATCCACTTGATCTCTTTCCAGGAGTTGCAGCTAGTTTCTGGCGTTTGTAGGTAGTGCTACTTCTCTACTAGGTGGTGTTCGACGGGACGGGCTTGGGACAGACTAGGCACCATGGCACGGTGTACCAAGTGGCACCCGGATGGTGGGCTTGGGAACCCTGCTCACATCGTTTGGGGACGTGATCGACACCCCGGCCGGATCTCCTTGCGGATGGAACCCGAATAGGCGATAAACCTGGATGGCAGACTTGTGTGGTTAGTCAGGTCGTGGACGACACCCTCGCCCGACTTCCGCTTGAAGGTTGCCGAGGTACATGACGTGTACAGGGCTATAAGTGGCGAGAGCGTGTGTGAAGAAGTACACCCCTGCAGGGTCAACATTATCTATTTGAATAGCCATTTTCCTCGGATATGGAAACTTGGAGGACTTATGTAGTATATAGACAACTTGAAGTGGATACTCTAAAATACGCAAGATAAGCGTGAGTGCTATGGATAGCCTTCTCGTAGGGAGACGGGAACAGATCCATAGTGGAGTATTGATATGGTGAATATGTGGACTCGTGTGCGTCTTCTCACATCAAAGAAGTTTTTGATACTCGTAGTATAGGCTAGCCACTGAGTCAAGCTGGCTTGCTGCTATTAAAACTCCACCACCCCTTGTTGATAATGTTGCATATGTACATAGTTCTGATGTAAGACTTGCTGAGTACCTTCGTACTCACGTTTGCTTATTTATGTTTTGCAGTTGGTTACACTAGTGACATCGACGAGTAGCTTGTAGCCCAGCTACAATCATTGGGAGGATCGTGTTTAGTCAGGTTTCTTAGTCTTTTCCTTTTGTAGTTGTCTGTACTCAGACATGCAATGCTTCCGTTGCTTGTATGCTCCGAATGATGGGTCATGAGACCCCTGTTTGTATTGAATGCTATGTGGATCTTCTGGGCCTTTATCTATATGAGTTTGAGTTATGTTGTGATACCATGTTGCACAACACATACTTGCATGTTATGCATACGTGTAACGTGTATTGCTATGTGTGGGATCCGACAACCTAGTTGTTTATCCCTGGTAGCCTCTCTTGTGGGGAAATGTAGTCTTGTGCTTCCATGAGCCATAGTAGTCCGCTACAGCCTGGTTCACCGGAGTCCTGCTAGCACAGCACTACTGCTCCGGAACACTTGACTGGACAGCATGTGATTCACTTCGTTCCTGTGTCTGTCCCTTCAGGGAAATGTCACGCGGTGACATCCGGAGTCCTGCCTAGCCTGCTATAGCCCGGGTTCCTAGAGTTCTGTTAGCCCAGTGCTACAGCCCGGATTCATACGTTGTTGACCGACATGCTTGAGGTTGATTCATGTATGCCTGTCCCTGTAAGTTAGTGCCACTTTGGGTTCACGACTAGTCATGTCGGCCCGTATTCTCTGTCATATGGATGCTAGCGACACTATCACATACGTGATCCAAAAGGCGCAAACGGTCCCGGGCCAGGGAAGGTGGCACCCATGGGAATACCATGCGTGAGGCCACAAAGTGATATGAAGTGTTACATGCTAGACCGGTGTGACTTAGGATCGGGGTCCCAACATCTTGTGCAGAGGATAAGTGGTGGAAACATTTGTGACGAAGTACACCCCTACAGGGTATAAAACTATTCGAATAGCTGCGTCCGCGGTAAAGGACTACTTGGTTGACTATACAATTCATAAACAAGTTAATGGTTACTACTAAAAGACTCAAGATAAGTGTGAGTACCGAGGATGGCCCTCTTGTAGGATGACGAGGGAGGATCCCCGGTGGAGTATTGTGTTGGTGATTAGTGGACTCGTGTGTGAAAACTATTTTACAGTGGTTTCTCGTAGGATAGCTTAGCCAAGAGTCAAAGCTGGCTTGCTGCAATAACTCCACCACCTTCTTGAGAATGAGCATGTATAGTAGGATCTGTTGTAAGACTTGCTGAGTTCCTTTGTACTCATGTTGCTTTAATTACTGTTTTCAGACGACAACACCACCCCCTCTGATGGGTTTTATGTAGACCTCGATGTCGATGAGTAACTTGCCACCCAGGTGGTGATTCTGGCCATGGAGGGCCCTATGTAGATAGAGAGGCTTCGACAAGCCTTCTTTCTTTCTAGTGTCTGTACTCACACTTATTTGCTTCCGCATGTGCTTGTATGCTTGTATGACTTGAGTGTCGGGTTTTGTGACCCCTACCTGTATGAACATGTTATGTATGGCTCTCCGGAGCCTGTAAATAAAGTACTTGATTTGTCGAGTTTTGTTGTGATGCCATGTTTTATTTACACATATCGAGCATATTGTGTGTATGATTGAAATGCTTGGTATGTGTGGGATCTGACAATCTAGTTGTTTATCCTTGACAGCCTCTCTTATGGGGAAATGTAGTCTAGTGCTCCTTGAGCCATAGTAGTCCGCTACAGCCCGGTTCACCGGAGTCCTGCTAGCCCAGCACTACTGCTGAGGACAATTGACTGGCCGACATGTGTTTCACTTCGTTCCTATGTCTATCCCTTCGAGGAAATGTCACGCGGTGACTTCCGGAGTCCTGCCTAGCCTGCTACAGCCCGGTTCACCAGAGTCCTGTTAGCCCAGTGCTACAGCCCGAATTCACACGCTGTTGACCGACATGCTCGATGTGATTCATGTATGCCTGTCCCCATAGGTCTGTGCCACTTTGGGTTCACGACTAGCCATGTCGGCCTGTGTTCTCTGTCATATCGATGCTAGCGACACTATCATATACGTGAGCCAAAAGGCGCAAACGGTCCCGGGCCATGGTAAGGCGACACCCGTGGGGATACCGTGCGTGAGGCCGCAAAGTGATATGAGGTGTTACCGGCTAGATCGATGTGACTTGGATTCGGGGTCCTGACAGACATTCACACCAGTAACTGAGCCCATAGAGTTTTCCTGTGATGCACCAACCTGGATTCTAGGAAAGAGCATGGCCGCCCACATCGCCATTGGACGCATAGGTGAGGTATACCACAAGGATCTTAAGGACACCATCTACCAGATATGTGGACGCCGAGATGAGCAATGCGAGATGATTTGCACCAGGAGGGATAAATCCATTGCAGCCTACATCTAGGAGTTAAATCGACACATTCGTCGTTAGGAGAACCAGATGTGCGCCAACAGGATAGACATGAAGACGGTGATGACCTGGAACATGGAGCTAGAAGAGTAACTCAAGTCTACACGTGATGGATATGAAGACGAAACAACCGTACTGCTGCAGAAGAATGAAGACCTGAAGAAGAAGCTAGGAATATTCATGGGAGATCCCAAACACGAGGAGGACAACCATCCTGAAGACTACATCATAATGGACGACACCGACTCCGACCCCGACAGTGATGATGATTACGAAGACGAAGCTGGAGCGGATATCATGGAGTCTTCCACCGATCAAAATTTCTAGTCGACCACCATATTACAGCAGTATTTCCCCCATGTATATAGTAATAGTTCGAGTTTTTTGTATCGGTAGTTTAGATCAATTGTATGATCTTGTTTGAATTGAGTGGTGTGAAATAAATGTGTTTGTCTCATGTGCATATGGGTAGTGATCTCTCTTTAGACCTCACTCTATTATATTCTCACCCCTCTAAACCTATCAGATGCCTCTGAGATGTGACCCCGGATTTGTCTTCCCACTGGAGCTCACTCAATTGATCCAACAGCAGAATGCCTCTAAACCTAGTCCAGAACAAAGGAAAAAACAACAGAACAACAACAACAACAACAACAACCCACCGCAACCACCTCTAGTAGACAACTTAGCCCGTTTTCTGAGGTTGAATCTGCCGGTGTTCTTTAGTAGCACCAAGCCGATAGTTGCTGATGACTGGCTCCGCAGGATTGGAAGGGAGCTGACCACCGCAGATTGCACATATGTTGAGAAGGTGCGCTTTGCCGCACATCTGCTGGGTGGACCCGCAGCGTCATGGTCGGAGAATTACATAGCCACTTTCATCATAGCCAATGTCACTCGGGATCAGTTTCAGAAAGCATTCCGCACTGCACATGTCTCAGCTAGAGCTATGAGCATGAAGAAGCATGAGTTTCACAACTTACGCCAGGGAAATCGTAATGTGGGGCAGTACGTGGATGAGTTTAGTAAGTTAGCTCTCTATGCACCAGATGATGTGGCCACATATGCCACGGAGCAGGAGATGTTTATGGAAGGGCTAAATGATGAGTTGAGTATGCAGTTGATGTTGGCAACATTCACTAACTACCAGGAGTTGGTAGACACGGATCTTATGATTGAAGGCAAGCAGTAGCAGATAGAGAGCCGCAAAAGGAAGTATGGACAGGGGAAGTACAACTCTAGAGCTCAGCAGAAGCCTCGTTTTACCCCAAACTCAGGAGAGCATACCCATCATAATCATGGAGGCCACACTCACAATGGAGGAAGTTCGCATAACCATAGTGGGGCTAAGAATGGGAATGGGAATGGATGAAACAACAATCAGAACCATTCCAACCTAGCAACACCCGCTAAGAAGGATCTAAGTCATGTCACCTGTTACATGTGCGGGAAGACAGGCCAGTACGCCAATGAGTGTTCTGAGTTGAAGAATGGTAATGGAAATGGAAGTTCTGGGAAGAAGCCCAACCCTTACAACAGAGGACAGGTGAACTACGTTAACATGGAGGAAGTTGAAGAGCAGTCGGATGCAGTTATCGGTAAGTTTTTGATTAAGTCATTTACTGCTACTGTTCTTTTTGACACTAGTGCATCGCATTCATACATATCAAGGGGATTTGTGGATAAGTATAAGTTGCCCACCAAAGCCCGTAAGACACCTATGTTAGTAAGCTCTCCAGGAGCGGAGTATATGGCAAGTAGATGATGTTTTCAGATGCTATTGACCAGAGGTAGGCATGCTTTCCCCTCAGACCTAATCATTTCGGAGTCACAAGGATTTGATGTGATACTAGGCATGGATTAGCTATCGATGTATGGAGGAAATATTGATTATGCTAGTAAGTTAATTCTCCTCACCACCCTAGAGGGTAAAAGGATCAAGTATGTGTCTAGGCATCCATGAAGGAGGACTCAAGTAAATTCACTCACAAGAGCAAATTAATAAGAAGATTAAGGAGTTATTGGAGAAAGGTTATATTCGACCCAGTTCATCACCATGGGGAGCCCTAGTGCTCTTAGTTGAGAAGAAGGATGGATCACAGTGGGGAGCCCGAGTACATTGAATGAAGTGACGATCCAGAACAAGTACCCACTACCGATGATCAACGATTTGTTTTACCAGCTACAGGGAGCCAAAGTATTCTCCAAGATCGATCTTCAATCAGGATACCACCAGTTGAAGATCCGAGAACACGATATACCTAAGAAAAATTTTACCACAAGGTATGGGCTATATGAGTACACGGCCATGTCATTTGGATTGACTAACGCCCCTGCCAGTTTTATGAGTATGATGAATAAGGTGTTCATGGTGTTCTTGGATAAGTTTGTTGTGGTGTTCATTGATGATATATTGGTGTACTCAAAGAATGAAGAGGAACACAAGGAACACTTGCGCTTAGTTCTCGAGAAGCTTAGGGAACATCAACTATATGCCAAGTTCAGAAAATGTGAGTTTTGGTTGAAGGAAGTTGGATTTCTTAGACATGTTATATCAGGAGAAGGTATAGCAGTAGACCCCACCTAGGTACAGTCTGTCACTGAGTGGTTGGCACCCACCTCAGTTGGAGAGATCCGTAGTTTTCTTGGACTCGCAGGATACGATAGGAGGTTCATTGAGAATTTTTCCAAGATTGTGAAACCCATGACAGAGTTGTTAAAGAAGGACACTAAGTTCAAATGGACCGAGGAATGTGAGGCCAGTTTTCAGGAGTTGAAGAAACGTTTAGTTACGGCCCCGGTGCTAATTCTTCCGGATATACGCAAGGATTTCCAAGTTTATTGCGAAGCTTCTCGCCTGGGACTTGGAGGTGTACTTATGCCAAACAGAAGAGTTGTTTCATATGCCACACGTTAGCTTCGACCTCAGGAGTTGAATTATGCCACGCATGATATGGAGTTAGTAGCCGTAGTGCATGCGCTCAAGACCTGGAGACATTTTCTTATTGGAAACCGTTGTGATGTGTACACGGATCACAAGAGTTTGAAGTATATCTTCACACAGAAGGAGCTGAATCTCAGGCAGAGGAGATGGTTGGAGCTCCTAAAGGATTACGATATGAAGCTGCATTATCATCCAGGAAAGGCCAATGTTGTAGAAGACGCTTTGAGCCGCAAGAGTTATGTCAATACCCTCGTAAGAGGAGGATTACTGCAGGAGTTAGTCAACCATCTCAAGGAACTTCGTTTGGAGATAGTTCCAAGAGGATTTGTTGCAGCAATGGAGATTCAGTCTGCGTTATTGGGAAAGATTCGAGAAGCTCAGAAGGATGATAAGGAAATTGCTGAGATACATGAGAAGATGAGAAAAAGAAAGGCCAAAGGTTTTCTTGAAGATGAGCACAAAACTTTATGGTTTGAGGACCGTGTTTACGTGACTAATGACTCAGAGATCAAAAAGTTAATACTTCAGGAAGCTCATGACTCACCATAATCGATTCACCCCAGAAACACCAAGATGTATTTGGATTTGAAGGAACGTTTCTGGTGGACAGGTATGAAGAAGGATATTGCCGAGTATGTAGCTGTATGTGACGTATGTCACAAAGTGAAGGCAGAACACCAGAAGCCAGCAGGATTACTTCAGCCTATGCCGATACACAAATAGAAGTGGGATAAGCTTGGCATTGATTTTATCACCGGATTACCCAGGACAAGATCTGGTTATGACTCCATCTAGGTAGTAGTAAATCGCTTGACCAAAGTGGCTCACTTTATCCCCGTGAAAACCACTTATACAAGCGTGAAGTTGGCCAAGATATATATGACCAGGATTGTATGTGTGCATGGAGTTCCGAGGACCATCGTATCAGATAGAGGAACATGGTTTACCTCGATGTTTTGGAATCAGTTGCACCAGACTTGGGGTACCAGGATAGAGTTCAGTACAGCCTTTCATCCGTAGACAGATGGACATACCGAGAGAGTTAACCAGATTCTGGAGGACATGTTGACAACTTGTGTGCTAGATTATGGATCTAGTTGGGATGATAATTTGCGTGACGCAGAGTTCTCCTATAACAACAACTACCAAGCCAGTTTGAAGATGGCCCCTTTCGAAGCTTTGTATGGAAGGAGGTGCATGCCACCATTGATGTGGGATGAAGTCGGAGACCATCAGTTGTTTGGATAAGATTTAGTCAAGGAGTCTGAAGAGAAGGTTAAGTTTATTCGTGATAGACTGAAGGTAGCTCAATCTAGGCAGAAAAGTTATGCCGATACTAAACGCAAGGAGGTAGTCTATGAAATTGGAGACAGAGCATATCTTCGTGTGTCACCACTTCGAGGAGTTAAACGATTCAGAGTTAAAGGAAAGTTAGCCTCGAGATCTGTAGGACCATACCGAGTCTTGGAACGTATGGGAGAAGTGGCCTCCAAGTTGGAGTTACCCGAAGGTTTGTCAAGAGTTCATGATGTGTTTCACATTTCCCAGTTGAAGAAGTGCCATGCAGAGATGGTCGGTATTCCTCTGAGAAACACTGCTCCCCTGGAAGCAATTCAGTTGGAGAATGACCTAACCTACGAGGAGAAACCCGTCAAGATTCTCGAGTTTGCCAGCCGAGTTACGCGCAGCAAGGTTATCAAGTTTTGCAATGTTCAGTGGAGCCACCTTACCGAGGAGTAAGCCACCTGGGAGCGAGAGGAAGGCCTACGAAAAGACCATCCACACCTATTTTCTAGCCAACCCGAATCTCGAGGGCGAGATTCATCTTAAGGGGGGTAGATTTGTAACATCCCAATTTTCAATTGGATGTTATACATAGGTCATCATATGAATATCATATTTTTATTTGCATTTGGTTGTGATCCTAGAAATCTTAAGCAACTCAAGGACCCAAGGAGAGAGTTGGACGTTTCACAAATTTTCATATTTGAATTTATTTCAAATTTGAAGAAAGGATCAATTTGATTTTAATATTTTCTCTCAAATTATTTCCAATAACAAAAATAAATGAGAGAAGATAAAATGACTTCTTCAACAAGAGAGAAATATTGCAGAAGAAATTTTAAAATCAAATTATTATTTTACTCATATTTTATTTGCTATTTTATTTGAATTAGAGACAAACTTGCATTTTTGAAAAATTGCATTTTGGCCAGAAAAATGTTCATCTTGTCCTAAATTTAGGTTTGGACGGTGAAAATTGTTTCTGGTATTTTTAGAATTTTTTTATTTGCAGCGAAATTTATTTAAAAAAGAACTTTCTTGGGTCGGCCGAGCCGAGCTGGGCCTTTTCCTAGCTAGCGCCGCTGCCTTCCCTTGCCGTCTCGCTGCCGGACTCCAGAGGAGTCCGAGCCAGAGTCACCGTCGTGCCGTGAACCCTCCCCAAGCCGCCGCTTTTCCCCCTAGGCTTTAAAAGCCGACCCCGGCCCCTCTCCTCACCCTGCCACCCATTCCCGAGCGCGTAGCCGACGCCGCCTGCTGCTATCGCGCGCCGCCAACGCCGCCTGCCGCCGCCAGCCACCTCTGCCGCAACCTGAGCCACCGCCCACTGACCCGCTACCCGTCCTGCTCGCCGGAGCCGCCGCTGGCCGAAGCCGTTTAACCGGTAAAAACCGTCTGGTTCGCCGGTTCTTATTTCGGTTTTTTTGGTTTAGTTTATATCAGTTTATTTATTTATTTATTAGGTTAACTAGCAAACGTTCACCCGTTAGATTCTTATGGCGGGCATGTTCGTTCGTTAGCCTATGTTTACGAACGTTCGTTCGTTAGGTTTTTCATTTTATTTTTAATTTTCGGCTAGGGACCTATCCGCAAATACTTTTATCACAGATTAGTCCCTGAACTTCAAACCCTCGTTACTTTTTACTCGTTTATCCAAATCCAGTGAAGCTAACGCAAAAATCTTTGTCTTTTTCCCCTCTATCCAGATAATCAACTTGAACATGGTTTTGATAATTTAAAATTTGGTTCCAAGAAGATTTCATTTCGAACTTGTTTTGATCGTAGTTTTAGTTTTGTAACTCTGATTCGATTGATTCTTTTTGCAAATCGAAGCTCTTCACTTGAACTTTCAGTTTGGATCTTTTCTCTTGAGTTTTACACTTGCATATTATGCTTAAGTTCTTATGTATGCTATTGTTTGTTCACGATAGAGTTTTCGGAGTGCGAGGCTTGCTACTATGAATCTCTATGGTTTTCAGATAGTCAGCAAGGCAAGTAACACTTTGATCATATTCATTCATTATCCATTTTTATACACTAGTTTCAACCCTCAAACATTGCTTGAGTAGGACTTGTTTAACATGTGGGTTTTGGGAAATAGTTGATGAGGTAGGAACCTATTGCCTTTTATTCAAACCTTGGGAGTTACTATGTTATCCTTACACTACTATGCTATACTTGTAGACGTGGTTTGGTTTTGAGAGAATTCATGAAAGATGTCAGAGTTGTTGTTAACTAAGGTTTAACTTAAGGTGGCTACTTTAATACACATCTTGGTGGATTGGTTTGTGGGCACCTGGGGAATCCAGTGCTGTCCAAGGAGATCCCGGGGCATCTGTGTGATCATCCTATTGTTCGCCACCCAGGCTCAAAGGGATCATAAGATTATTCATGCTAGAAACTTCGTGTGCAGCCACATGCCATTATGAGCTCTGGAATAGTTGAGTAACTTGTGGGAATCCGTTCCATGATTGTGGTTGTCAAAACCGGCTAATCTTGGGAAGGGGGTCCCGAACTGTGCGTCTAAGGCGGATGGTAACAGGAGGCGGGGGGACACAATGTTTAACCAGGTTCGGGCTAAACCCTAGAACGTGCTTGATTGATCTTGATGATATGAGTATTACAAGAGTTGATCTACCACGATATCGTTGAGGCTAAACCCTAGAAGCTAGCCTATGATTATGATTGTTCTTGTCCTACGGACGAAACCCTCCGGTTTATGTAGACACCGGAGGGGGCTAGGGTTACACAGAGTCGGTTACAAGGGAGGAGATCTTCATATCCGAATTGCCAAGCTTGCCTTCCATGCAAAGGAGAGTCCCACCCGGACATGGGACAAAGTCTTCAATCTTGTATCTTCATAGTCCATTAGTCCGGCCAAAGTATATAGTCCAGCAGCCCGAGGACCCCCTAATCCAGGACTCCCTCAGTAGCCCCTGAACCAGGCTTCAATGACGATGAGTCCGGTGCGCAGATTGTCTTTGGCATTGCAAGGCGGTTCCTCCTCCGAATACTCCATAGAAGATTTCGAACACAAGGATAGTGTCCGGCTCTGCAAAACAAATTCCACATACCACCGTAAAGAGTATAATATTTCCACAAATCTAATATGCTGACAACTTTTAATAATGTGACAACACGCCATGGCCCGGTCATTATTCGAAACGTTTTTTTCAACCAGCTACTGCACATATTGCGAGGCGGTTTTCTTGGCACGTCTTGTCGAAGCAGAGATCGTGTCCCCTTATCATGGGATTCCCTTCAATACGGGTGTGGGTAACCCAACTGCGCCATCAATCACGACGCTTGGGGAATAAGCGAGTTTACCAGGTAGGTGGGGAGGCGCATAGTTTCTTCCGCCCTTATAAAGGGACAAGGACTCCTCCTTTTCACCCACACCTTCTCCTTCCCTGCCCATCCATTCTCGCGCACTCAAACTCCAGTGCCCAAGTTCGCATTTTCTCCAAAAAACCACTCCATACATGTCCGGAGCGGGAGGCAAGTGGATGGTCTCCTCTGTTACGGACGAGAACATTACGAAGCTCCGGGAAGCCGGGTACCTGGCCGCATATATCGCTTATCGGCTCCTAGACGCGGGGTAGATCGTCCCTACCCCCGAACCCCATGAAAGGGTTGTATTCCTTACCCATTTCGTCTGCGGGCTGGGATTTCCCCTTCACCCATTTGTCTGCGGGCTCATGTTCTACTACAGGCTGGACTTCCACGATCTGCCCCCAATTTCATCCTCAACATCTCGACGTTTATCGTCGTGTGCGAGGCCTTCCTCCGCATCAAGCCCCACTTCGGCTTGTGGCTGAAGACCTTCAACGTTAAACCGAAGGTGGTGGTCGGCCAGCAAGCGGAGTGCGGAGGCGCCATGGTGGGAAAAATGCCCAACGTCACCTGCCTCGAAGGCTCCTATGTGGAGACCGTGATGGGGTGGCAATCGGGGTGGTTCTACATCACCGAGTCACGTGACACCAACTAGGTGGCGGCCCCAGAATTTCGAACCGGCATCCCCATGCGGCACACCTCCTGGAAAAGAGAAGGGCCTATCCTGGGGTTCATCGGTGGAGCTGACCGGACTCCAGAACTTTGTTAAAAACATGATAAGCAAGAAAATCAAGCTTGTCAACATGGTCCAGGTCATGCTCTTCTGCCGGATCCTCCAGTGTCAAAGACGGGCATTCAATATGTGGGAGTTCAACCCGGCTAAGCACCACACGCTGCGAGAGCTCTTCGACACGACGCACCAGGACATCTGGAAGGTGCTGTTCAAGTCTACAGAGGTACCTCCTCTCCTTACCGAGGATCGTGGACTCAGCGCAAAGCGCCCTGCCAATCCGGTGAGCTCCTTATATCTTGTAAGATGTTTCTTTCCCCGGTATAATCATGTGGGGGATCTAAGCCTCCACGCCATTTAACAGGACTGGGTCACGACAGCGGAGCGGATCGATTGTCCGGCCCCACTGCCCGATGATCCAGCAAGGGCTCTCTTAACGGAGATGCTGGTTCCGGCGCCCTATGAGGCGGCGGAGAAGAAGGCCAAGAAGAAGGCCACGGGGACCAGTAAAGGTATTCGGCGCAAGGTCGTATCTGATAACACCAAGGTGCCCTCCTCCCATGAAAACGAGGAGGAGGAAGAGGAAAGTTCTCCCCCCGTCAGGGGAGGCCGAAGGGTCCAAGTAGGGAAGGACTCTCCTTCCGGACCGCTCCACGGAGGACGCTTTTAGTGAGGAGAAGTGGTTACCCAGGGACAAGCCCCTGGCAAAGTCGTAAGTATCCGGATACCATAATAGTTCTTGGTATGTTTTATTTTATTGCTTCTTTTCATGCCGAACATGATCATGCAGCCCATCCAAAGCCCATGTCAGCGTATCCTCTTCGGATGAGACTTTGGGCCCGTCGGAGATGAACAGCGATTCACTCCCGACTGCCTCCTCCCCCTGCCCTACGGACGATGTCGAGGTGTTGTCTCAAAGGGTACTGAACCAAGGGAGACAGTTCCGGAGGCGCCCCAAGGCGACATTCTGGACGCTCGGCACATGAGGGGAAAGACTCCCATGGGCTCTAATGCCGGGGGCAGCAAGTCTAGCCCCCAGCCGAATACTGCGCCGGAACCTCCAGTAGTTCCGGATTCTATCAGGCGACCCCTCGCCAAGGGGGGCAAGCCGTCTGTGCCGATGGCCTCTGTCCATCTAGAGGCATCGAACAATTTGTTGGCAGCGCTTCGCGGCTCTTCCATTGATGAAGAGCACCGAACTATCATGAGTGCGGTGGTCAAGAAGGTTCAGTCCTCCAAAAGCGGACTAACTGAAGCCTGTGCCATCCTCCTAATAGGTTTTGAGGTAAGTAATCAAATTATGAGAAAATGTTACAACATAGAAAGTAGCCCCTGATGCTCTGTTTGGTGTTCGCAAAGAAAGGCCGAACAGAGGATCAAATAATAATCACAGGAGTCTAATCAGAATATGTCTATGTGAATAAGCAGGCTTCACTGCTGGCCGCTGCCGCTCGCACGGCGGAGGTCTCCGCACTGAAGCGGGACCTTGAGCGGTCCGAGGAAGAGCTTGGCCTTACCTAGAGGCAGCTCAAAGAGAACAAAGGTAAGTAATACCTCGTCTGTTTATTGATAAATAAAAAGGCAAGTGGTTGTTAGATCACATGATCGTCATGAATTTTGCTAGGGGCCACGGACGAAGTGGCGGCCCTGAAGAAGGCGCTATCCGAGGCCAAAGGCAAAGCGGCCAAGGAGCGCGCCGAGCGTGAGAAGCAAGAGGCCCGAGTCGGCGAGTTTCAGCAAGAGCTCCAGGAGTTTGTCAAGAAGTATGATTCCTTGGAGCGTGACTCTAAGATGCAATGGTCCGAGCTTGTGAAGGCCCTCGAGAACGCCCAAAATGCCAAGGCTGAAGCCCAAAAGGACCTCCAGGAAATTGAGGCGGTCAAGAAGATAGCGATGGATAAGGCATTCATTATGAAAAGCAAGCATGTGAAGGAAACTTTCCTTTTACTTACCCGAATTCGAAGCTCTCCAGGAGCATTCGCAGATCTACCCAGCAATGTGTCGGATGCCACGGAGTTCTACCGGGCCGAGGAAGGGAGCTCGACGGAGAAGTTGTTCTGGTCCAAGTATAATGGGACCGAACATCTGATGCCCTTGAGCGACCAGTTGAAGCAACTAGTCGAGCTTCACAAAGCGGCCGAACTGGCCATGAAGGGCCTCATAGTCCGGATGTGGCCTGCCGAGCCCCTGCCTGGCAGCTATTTTGGCCTGGTAAGGTTCTTGTGAACGCCTACCCTCGGTTTGAGGTCATAAAGTGGTCTGTCTGCATTGAGGGTGCGCACAGGGCTTTTGCCCGGGCGAAACTGCATTGTGCGAAGATGGATGCCAAAAAGCTGGTGAAGGAGGGGCCACCGGAGGGCAAGGAGCATCACCACCCCGAAAAGTATTATGACAGTGTCCTGAAGGGTGCTCGCCTTGTGGCAGAGGAATGTGCTAAGGATGTTATATTTGAATGAATGTACTCATGTGATCCTATAATGTGGAACGAGTTCATGTGCGCTATGTAATGCTTGTTAATTTAAAATATTACCTTTTGTGCGGTTGCTCATAAAATTTGAGAGCTGTCCAGTCGTCAGCTTCTGCCCCCATGTAACTAGTACAGAGGTGTTCGGGATGAACCTGACCACTCTTTATCCCAGTTTTAGGTCCTTCGAAGGAGGTGTTCAGCACAACGAACTAGGCAATCGGACTATAAAGCTTTATCACTCTCACTTAGCCATAGAAGTCTATAATTTAAATTTCGGCGAAGCCTCTAGTATTCGGAAGGCCGAACTTGGGGCGCTATGTACGCCTAAATCGGACAAGGCCAACTCCTCGCCCGAATCGGAAAAATCTTTAAGGATTTGAGACCTCTCAAACAGCGACCGGCTCTCGTCGCATCATGACAGTCAGTTTTCGGCTTTCTCTACTGAGGTGCTTGTCCGGAAGAACCGGGACAAAATCGCAGTAGTTCGCCCAGTGCTACTTTAGCCGATATAGCGGAACGTAAGGTACCAAAACATGGGAGCCGGGCAAACCCAACTATTGACACAAGACATGATTCGGAGCTGATGCATATAATGCTATAAGTTCGGGGTGCCACACTGTCAAAAGTGTTCGGACTTTTCATGCCGTGTTATGGGGTACACTGAATCCCCTGGTGCACTGGTCGTATCAGAATGTACGGGTACGATTTGTCGTAAATAAGCAGACATGGAAAAAAGATAAAGGAATGCAATAATGAGCTAGTGTTGTACATTGTTATTTAGATGATACGTCAAAGTGTATGCATACATGAAGTGCAATAAGTAAAAGACAGGACTATTTGACCTGTCCTATCCAAGGTCAAGCTGCGTGTGGGTATGCAAAATAGGTATATTGATCGCTATCAGAGACCACCTGAGGATTCCCTTGTACGTCAAAGCTTCTTGCTTCCTTGGTGTTTCCTTCCCGTGACGGGTCCGATAATGTCACATCCCTAGCTTCTGGTGCTGCCTGGTGTTTGCATCATGTTTAAATTTTGAAACTTGAACTGAGGGAAATTGGAAGCCTCAAAACCCTAAATAAAAGAAGGGCAAAAACCCTAAAAAATCTCATTCATTGTTCCAAAATGCTCTTCTTAAATGTTTGATAATTTTTGGCAAGGGTTCTGGTCCCAACCAAAATATTGAACATTTTTAAGGATTTATTTTTGGGACTTTGAATTTAATTCATTAGCTATTTGAATTTGAATTATATTCATATAATTAGAATATAATTTCAAATATCCCTGAAATATTTTATGAGCTTTTGGAAAAGTCCATGTAGCAAAATAAAAATATTCAGAGGAGCTTTTGGCATTGTTTGAATTATTTTAAATTCAAAAGAGTGGCAAAAGAATTAAATTAAAGAAAACAGAACAGGAATATAAAAAAAAGGAGAGAAGCCCAGCAACTTACCTGGCGCTTACCTGTCCAGCCCAACCGGCCCAGCTCCTCCAGCGGCCCAGCCCGCCACCGCTACCCCCCCTGTCGCCTTCCTCCTCTGCCAGGAGGACGGGCACGCGCCCGGCGCGCGCGGGCACGCGCCCCGGCCACCTCCTCCCTGCCTGGCTGCCTCCTCCTCCTCTGGACGTCTCCCGCAACGCCACGACATCTCCTGGTCCCTCTCGCTCACTCCCTAGAGCTCATATCCCTCCTCTGCCTCTCTCCCTCTCTGCCCGAGCGAAGCTCGTCGCCACCGACGCCGTTCGCCGCGGCCACCGCCACCGCCCCGCCTCGCCGACGCTCCGGAAAGCTCCGCCTCATCTCCCTCTTCATCCTCGCCCAGACGAAAGGCGCCGGAAGCTCCTGGATGCCGCTAGGTCCGCCGTTCCCCTCCTCGGCCACCGAGGATCGCCGTCGTCAAATTCGTCGCCGTTCGGCCTTCCCCGAGCTCGCCGTCCACCTCTTCGGGATCCACGTGAGCTCCTCCGTCGTTTCCCCCTCCCCGCTTAGTCGCGCCCGCCCTCTAGCTGTCGTCTCCACCATGGCCGAACCTTCGCCGCCGCCCGCACTCGTCGCCGGTGATGCTCCGGTGACCATTTGGTCCCGGGCATGCGCCCAACGCGCTCCCCGCATCGCGTAGAGCCTCCGTGGCACCTCGCCGCGCTTGTTTGCGCACCGCAGCCCCATCCCCACTTGCACCCGAGCTTCGGCTGCCGCCGAGCTCGTCGCCGGCACCACTCCGGCAACTCCCCGGCCGCGCCACCACCACAGTTGGATGCGGACGAGCGTCCGCATCCCGAAGCTGTGCTCCGCGCGCCAAACCGAGCCCTGTGGGCAAAACCCGAGGCTCGCCACCGCGCTGGCGTCGCCGGCGTCAAGCCGCCGCTAGTTTTGACCCACGTTGACCACAGCGGGACCCCCCCCTATGTCCATGACAGGTGGGGCCGGCCTGTTAATTAGGTTAGGATTAGTGTTAAATAAAAATTAGTTAGACTAATTACACTGACACGCAGGGCCCACAGGTCAGTTTGACCTGGACCAGCCCGTTGACCTGCTGACGTCACCATGAGGTCATGCTGACGCAATAATTCCTTTCTGGAATTAAATAAATCTTAAATGATTTAATAATTTCAGAAAATAGCTAAAACTTCAATAAATCATAGAAAATTAACCGTAACTCCAAATTAAATAATTTATATATGCAAAATTATCAGAAAAATTCAAGGAATCCATCTGTACAATTTTCATGCATGTTTGAACAATGTTTGTCCTCTGTTTTGGAAAAAACAATTAAATGGCATTTGAATAATCACATATGGAGTTTGAATTTGAATCTTGTATTCAAACCAACTTCATTTAATCTGTTGCTAGTTGCATTAGCTCAAAACACATTCATATTGCCATGTCATGAGCATGCATCATATTGTGCATTGCATTAATTGTATTTCTTCTTGTTGCCCGTATCTGTTCCCTCCCGGTAGACGATGTTCCGACGTTGTGATCGTTGACACTGATGAAGACTCAATGTTATCTTCAGAAGTGCCAGGCAAGCAAAACCCCCTTGTTCATTCCGATACAATCCTACTCTCTCGCTCCTGCTCTCTTTTAATGCATTAGGACAACACCGATTCATCTGTTACTTGCTGCGGTAGCTGAACCCCTTTATCCTCTGCATGACCTGTCATTGCCACAGTAAATAGATGAAACCCACTAGCATGAGTAGGAGTTGTTTGAGCCCTGTTGTGCCTACTCATTCATGCTTGTTTGTCATGCCTGCTACTGCTTAGAGTTGTGTGAGGTCTGATTCATCCGGGATGAATCAGAGGTGTGTGAACATGTCCTACTGTGTGTGAGCTAAGTGTGTGAACACGATTTGGTAAAGGTAGCGGTGAGAGGCCATGTAGGAGTACATGGTGGGTTGTCTCATTGCAGCCGTCCTCAGGAACTGAGTTCTGTGTTTGTGATCCATGATTCAGCTACTACCACGCATTGGGCCCGAAACCAATGGACCCTCTCGGCTTCTTAATCACCCTTGTCCTCTGTCCAGGAGTTGCAAGTAGTTTCTGGTGTTTGTAGTATGCTGGAGGCCGTGAGCAGCGCTGACTGTAGGGGTGGGCTGTGATGCGGTAGGCACGTGGCACGGTGTACCGGGCGCCCGTTTGGTGTCTCGGGAACCCTGTTCACATCGTTTGGGGCTGTGAGCGAAACTCCGGCCGGATCTCCTCATGGATGGAACCCGAATAGGCCATAAACCTGGACTAGAGACTCGAGTGTTTAGGTAGGCCGTGGCCGACACCCACGTTGGGCTTCCGCTTGAAGGTTGCCGAGTACATGTCGTGTAAACGGCGGTAAGTGGTGAGAGCATGTGTGAAGAAGTACACCCCTGCAGGGTTAACATCATCTATTCGAATAGCCGTGTCCACGGAAAAGGACTTCGGGGTTGCTTATATCAGTTCATAGACAAGTGAAAGTGGATACTCTAAAATGCGCAAGATAAGCGTGAGTGCTATGGATGGCGTTCTCGTAGGGAGACGGGAGCGATTCCATAGTGGTGTATTGGTTGGTGAATATGTGGACTCGTGTGCGCCACCTCAAAAGAGTTACATTGCAGTTGTAGTTCAGGATAGCCACCGAGTCAAAGCTGGCTTGCTGCAGTTAAACCCCACCATCCCCTTTGTTGATAATGATGCATATGTAGTTAGTTCTGATGTAAGTCTTGCTAGGTACATTTGTACTCACGTTTGCCTATTTTATGTTTTTGCAGAGAGACTTCGGTCTCGCTAGTAGTTCCACGTGGGCTTCGACGTTTAGCTTGTTACCTCAGCTACGATCTTGTGCCCTCGCCAGGATCTGGTAGATAGTCAGGCTTCTCAGCCTTTTTCATTTCTAGATGTCTGTACTCAGACATGTTAAGCTTCCGCATGTGCTTTGATTTGTATGCTCTGATTGTTGGGTCATGAGACCATGTTTGTAATATCTCGCTCCTCGGAGCCTAATGAATAAATACTTGAGTCGTAGAGTCATGTTGTGATGCCATGTTGTATTTGCACATATCGAGCATATTGTGTGTATGTTATTGAAATGCTTGGTGTGTGTGGGATCTGGCTATCTAGTTGTTTATCCTTAGTAGCCTCTCTTACCGGGAAATGTCTCCTAGTGTTTCCACTGAGCCATGGTAGCTTGCTACTCCTCCGGAACACTTAGGCTGGCCGGCATGTGTCCTTCTTCGTTCCTGTGTCTGTCCCCTCGGGGAAATGTCACGCGATGAATACCGGAGTCCTGTTAGCCCGCTACAGCCTGGTTCACTGGAGTCCTGCTAGCCCAGTGCTACAGCCTGGATTCACTCGCTGATGACCGACACGTTCGATGCTGGGTCATGGATGCCTGTCCCTGTAAGTTTGTGCCACTTTGGGTTTACGACTAGCCATGTCAGCCCGGGCTCCTTATCATATGGATGCTAGCGACACTGTCATATACGTGTGCCAAAAGGCGCAAACGGTCCCGGGCAAAGGTAAGGCGACACCCGTGGGAATACCGTGCGTGAGGCCGCAAAGTGATATGAGGTGTTACATGCTAGATCGATGTGGCATTGAGTCGGGGTCCTGACAGATAATCAGATGATCGGAGAGGGCCTTCAGAGAATAGGGGCCTGAAAGGAAGAAAATGTTAAAGGTATACGGGTCCTGAAGCGGTTGAGCCACATTGTGGGTCGTGCCATGGCCGTGCTTCTGCCTATGCCCATGGTATCCTGAGTGCGTAATTATGTACGCACGATGCAAATTTCGCCACTTGACTGGGACTAGGATGGAGGCCGAATTGCTAGGCGAGCTATAAACATGCATGGCGATCCTCTTGCAGGGTACTCCGGACTCGCTTGAAGGTGTCCGGGGTCTTTTTCGCCGAATTGGCGGTTTGCCTCATAAGGCTGCTTTGCGGTTCTGCTGCGAGGGCCGCAGTGTGCTCCTCCGTGCGGAGCAAGAGTTCTATGTTTCCATTAACTGTTATAACCCCGCGAGGTCCTGGCATTTTGAGCTTGAGGTATGCATAATGCGGTAACGCATTGAATCTGGCAAATGCGGTTCGTCCGACGATATGGACGCAGGCAGTTCCGAGCCCATGGTCGGGAACGAATCCAAGGATCCGGCAACACAGGTCTCATAGGAGGTGAAGTCAGAATTCGGCTCAGTCGCCGCTGAGTGTGCAGCCTCCATGGCGGGGTCCATCCACCCATCCTCGGATGGCGCAATCTGCTGCAGATCAAGGGCCGGAGCTGCCACAGGTGTGATCTCCCGAACACTATCTGGCGGCAGAGCTAAGTCATGCTTGTCGTGGCTGTGCGGCGCACCTGACACGAGCTCGAATCCGTCGAAGATCAAGTCTCCGCGGATGTCGGCAGTATAGTTTAAGTTTCCAAACTTGACCTGACAGCCAGGGGCGTAGCTCTCGATCTGCTCCAGATGGCCGAGCGAGTTGGCCTGCAGTGCGAAGTCGCCGAATACGAAGATCTATCCGGGGAGAAAAACCTCACCCTGGATCGCATCGTTGCCGATGATCGAAGGAACCATCAAGCCTTATGGTGACAACACAGTGGAACTCTCAATGAAAGCACCAATGTCGGTGTCAAAACCGGCGGATCTCGGGTAGGGGGTCCCGAACAATGTGTCTAAGGGGATGGTAAAAGGAGGCGGGGGACACAATGTTTACCCAGGTTCAGGCCCTCTCGATGGAGGTAATACCCTACTTCCTGCTTGATTGATCTTGATGATATGAGTATTACAAGAGTTGATCTACCACGAGATCGTAGAGGCTGAACCCTAGAAGCTAGCCTATGATTATGATTGTTCTTGTCCTATGGACTAAACCCACTGGTTTATATAGACACCGGAGGGGGATAGGGTTACACAGAGTCGGTTACAAGGGAGGAGATCTACATATCTGAATTTCCAAGCTTGCCTTCCACGGAAAGGAGAGTCCCACCCGGACACGGGATGAACTCTTCAATCTTGTATCTTCATAGTCCAACAGTCCAGCCAAAGTATATAGTCTGGCAGTCCGAGGACCCCCTAATCCAGGACTCCCTCAATGATGGGCTAGCAGATGTAGGGGATTGTAGGTGTACTGGCCTATCTATCGGTTAAGGGGACCTCTTCAGAAACACTGTGTCTCGGTCATCCGTTTCTCAAACACCCTGCAGTGCGAGAAATACAATGGAGGAGATCGAGTCTTGTGGGGAAAAGTGCGCAAACCTCTGCAGAGTGTACAAACTAATCATGATTAGCCGTGTCCCCGGTTATGGACATCTTGAATATCTGGTACTTGAATTATTATGTTGATCTCATCACGTTACTTAATTAATTTGGTGGGTTGTTAACTTTTAATTGGGATTGAGATGGGGTTACCATTGTCAATGTTTTCAACACACTTCTAGTTAAATAAAATATATTCCTTTGTTGTAGGGAAAAACTAGCTTTATGCAAATGATAACCATAGAGCCTCCACCAGCCATATATGCATGTAGTTATAGCTGTTATTTGGTCATTGCTCTATAGTGTTGTCTTGCACACATATTCCATGTGCTCACCTACACAGGCTGCAATGTATTATGTTGCAGAGTTTTTAGACAAAGAGTAAGGCACGCTAGGTCGTTGTCATGCACTCAATTTTGCCGTGGAGTTGGATGGACTCTACTACCTTCGAAGCTTCCACTGTTATTTTATTTAGATGGCCTTCAGCCATATTGTTGTAATAAGTTCTCTTTTGAGACATTCGATGTAATAAGTGTGTGATTGAACTCTGTTATATATCCTCGAGTACTATGTGTGTCAGTAATACCGATCCAGAGATGACACTTAAACACAAAGACTTGACCGCCTGAGGTCGGGTCGCTACACAATGATAAAGAACCAGACAATGATGTTGAGATAGAACCACCTGTTGATCTTGATAACCCACAACCTAAAAATAAATGATATGGTAAAAGAGACTTTGTTGTTAGAAAACACAATAAAGAAAGAGAACCGTGGGTCCAAAAACCTATGCCTTTTCCACCCAACTCAACTAAAAAAATGATTATGAAGAATTTGAATGCTTTGATGAAATGTTGAGGCCAGTCTTTTTGCGTACTCGCTTGACTGATATCTTGAAAATGCCTCCTTATGAAAAGTATATGAAAGACATCATCACAAATAAGAAAAAATACCTGAAGCTGAAATCTCCACTATGCTTGCTAATTACATTTTTAAAGATGGAGTACCTAAAAAACTTGGAGATCCGGGAATACCAACCATACCTTGCTCTATCAAATAGAATTATGTGAAAACTACTTTGTGTGATTTAGAAGATGGTGTTACTGTTATGCCTTTCTCTATATATAAAAGACTTGACTT
This sequence comes from Triticum aestivum, assembly GCF_018294505.1. Taxonomy (NCBI): domain Eukaryota; kingdom Viridiplantae; phylum Streptophyta; class Magnoliopsida; order Poales; family Poaceae; genus Triticum; species Triticum aestivum. The sequence goes on from NC_057794.1 coordinate 162,375,890, forward strand.
GGATAAACTCACACCTACTGAAATATCTTTGCAAATGGCTGACAAATCAACTGCCATACCTATTGGTATCTGTGAGGATGTGCCCATTGTTGTTGCTAATGTTACTATTTTGACTGACTTTGTTATACCTGAGATGCCCGAGGATGAAAACATATCGATTATCCTAGGTAGACCATTTTTGAATACTGCAGGGGCTGTTATTGATTGCAATAAAGGCAATGCCACTTTTCATATTAATGGCAATGAGCATATGGTGCACTTTCCGAAGAAACAATTCCAAGTGAATGGTATTAATGTTATTGAAAAATCTCTGACAATCACTATTGGAAGTTATCAAATACCTCTACCTACTGTCAAAAAGAAATATGAAATACTTATTGTTGGGGAAATGCATATCCCCATTGAGGTAACTTAGTGATTTACGAAAGTTCTTCGGTTTCATGCTAATCGGAAGTGGTTGTTAATAAGACCTGATCAACCTTATTAATGGATCATTTTTGAATCATATGAAGTTGATGAATTTAGTAAGAACTACTTTTTGTCCCTACTTTTTATTTTCTATTTTATTAGTTAAATAAAATAAAGTGCCATGTTTTATCTGTTTTCTGAATTTCCTGTGCAATAAAAAAATGACCCAAAAATAGAAGTTCTTAGAATGCCCTGAAAATTTTATATGATTTTTCCTGAATATTTAAGAAATTTTGGTGAAAATAATACCAGATGGAGGTGCACTAGGTGGGCACAACCCACCTGGGCGCGCCAGCACCCCTAGGCGCACCCTAGTGGCTTGTGGTCCCCATGTGCCCCCTCGCTTATTTCTTCATACCACAGCATCACTTTCCTTCAGAAAAAATCTCCATTCCTCTCTCTCTCCTGTGTTCTTGAGCTCAAACCCACGGATTTCGATCTCTTTGCTCGAAGCTCCGTTTCTGAAACTGTTTTGAGAGATTGTTGCTAGGTATGTGGCTCCAGCGTTTGTCCAATTAGTTTTTGCTTTATTGGTTTATATTTTGAATAATTAGCTACTCTCGGTGCTACTGTAGTTGTGCTTGCAGTTTAAATTCTTAGTGTTCTAAGTAGTTTGAATCTTTCTATGGCTTCTATGTATCCCTATGAGTAGTTTCTATCAATCTTACAAAGTTTTGTTGATATTTTGTCACCCCATTTTTTTGTATTTTCAAAATATTGTACGCGGACATGAATATCTTCAGGAAGTTTGGCTCTAAGAAGAAATCCAAGGGTGTTATTGGGGAGTCTTCTGACAGTGATCTCCACCCTCAGAGGTTGGTAGAGGTACGGCCGTGCGAATGGCCACACACCCCGTTCCTGTAAGAGGCTGAAATTCTCCATGAGTTCAGGCAATATGTTGCAAATGCCGGTCTCACCGACTTCGTTGCTGATGAGTGTGTCCAGCACCAAATCCTCACAAATATCTTTGTTCAGAGTTTTACTTTCCTGCCTAGAAATAATCCTCCTGAAGTGAGTTTTGATTTATATGCTGAAAACCATCAGATACCACTTACTAAATTTTGTGATATATGCTTGGTCCCCTCTGATGGCAGCTTAGCCGAGCCTAGGCCGGCTGGGTTTGAGGACTTTTATCGCACTTTGACAGTGGGAGATGAGAGAGGGGTGTCAGCCACCACTGTTGCTAACATACACTTTCCCGCCATACATTATTTTGCTTTATTTGTTGCTAAGTTCTTGCTTGCTAGAAATAAAGTGGGTGCGCTCAGCGCACCAGACTTTGTTGTTTTACGCCGAGCAGTAGAGGGCAACAACACTCATAGTTTGGGAGCTATTGTGGCTCGTCGCCTCCATCTTAATAAATCACAGGGTGAAATACATGGTGGGACTTTTGCTACTCATTTGGCGGCTCACTTCGAGGTTGAGATACGCCATCATGATTACCCTCTGACCAAGGTTTACCTACATCGGGCAGCCATGGAACACCATCATTTTATTGCACGAGATTATCCTGATATCCGCGTTCCTTGTACTTGGTGTTTAGCATTAAAACTCATGATATTATTCCACTGCCTGCACCTGATTTGTTTGATTCTAGTGCCAGGGGGATATAGGATCATGCCTGCGGACATCATCGCCTAACGGAACACTCAGGCTGCCGCGGAAGAGGCACAAAAGGAGCCTCCACAGTGGGATGAGGGGATGCCCGCTCCTCAGCACCCCTACAACCCTCCAATCTACTGATCGACTGCCAAGTTAGGACAAAAGCCTAAGCTTGGGGGAGTATGTGTTTCCACCGACTTTACATTCATGTCTATTTATTCCATTTGTCGATGCTCAAACATTTTCATTGTATCTTCCATGCTTAGATTTATTTTCTTGCTTTCTTCCTGTGTGTTTGATAAACTTTAGAAAAACAAAAATCATAGTTGTAGTTAATTTACTTTCTATGCATGCTTAGTAGTAATATTAAATAGAAAACCCAAAAAAAATTCCTTGTTCTTCTTCTGTTTGTTGGGAGCTTAACCGTGTAAATAATTTTTATTGCTTTTGCTTTTCCCTTATTTGCTTGTTGAAGAAAACCAAAAAGTACAAAAATATTTTAGTGTGTTTCTCTGAATTTCTTTTCTTTTTATTCGAGTTGTACCGAGGAGAAGACCACGATGAAAATGTTGAGTGGCTCTCAGATGAATAATTGTTGAACTAATAAAGAGCACATTTTACCTTGTCTTCTCCTGTTGAATAAAATATTTGCAGATTCCAGCTTAATCAACGGCACTCTTGCACTATTATTATTTTCATATCATTCGGTCGTGCAAGTGAAAGGCAATAATGACGAAATTCGATGAACTAGTTGTGGCGGAGAGAAACTGGTATGAACTCGACTTATTCTTTTTGTATAAATATGTTTAACCTAGTATCCATGATTCAGCCCAATATGATTAAACATGTTTGCAATGACAATTAGAGATTATAGTTTCTCATGCCATTCATAAGTAGCTGGGAGTTCATAATGATTTATCTTAGATATCAACATAGCTTTAAAATGATTGTGATGTAGTACGATGATATGGTATCCTCCTCTGAATGTTCTAGTGGCTTGACTTGGTACATGTTCATGCATGTAGTTGAATCGAAACCAACATAGCCTCTATGATATTTATGTTCATGGTGTTCATATCCTAGTCATGCTAGTGTCCAATGTTACTTATGCATAATGCATGGTTATGATTGTTGTTGCCCTCTAGCTGGCCGCTTCTCAATGAAATTCCTAGCCTTCACCTGTACTAAGTGGGAATTCTGCTTGTACATCAAAAACCTTGAACCCAAAGTTATTCTAGATGAGTCAACCATACCTACCTATATACGGTATTACCCTGCCGTCCTAAGTAAATTTGCATGTGCCACCTCTAAAAACTTCTAAAAATATCCATTTTGTGTGGCTGGATTGTTCATGGAACAACAGGAGGTGGTCGGTATCCTCCATGCTAAGCGGGTTATTCTCAGGTTGAGTGTTTATTCACTCGCCATCGCACGAGAAAAGGGCGGTAATAGGGATGCCTAGTCCCAAATTGAAAAATACAAAAAGAGTTAATCGCTCAAATAATCAAACAAAAACTCCCAATGGAGTCAAAACCTTTACTTTTATCGCTTGGGAACCGCCACTAGCCTATTTAGCATGGGAGATATTGATAACTAATAGTCTTGAAGTAAATGAGAAGGGTGCATGCCTCAAAATATCATTTACCTATGTTTTAAAAATTGAGCTCTGGCATCTCTACAAATCACTGCTTCCCTCTGCGAAGGGACTATCTATTTACTTTTATGTTGTGTCATCACCTTCTAAAAACAAGCACCAGAAACTGAGAAGAGCACAGTTGTCATGATTTATGCATTGTGTGTAGCTAATGTTGGGTGCGTCATGATTGGATCTTTACTACCATGAATTACAATGTTTAGTCGCTGCTTGAACTTTGGAGGTGCTCTTCTTTTATGTTTTGTGGTCTCAGAAAGGGCTAGCGAGATACCACTATTGTCATATTATATCATGGTTGTTTTGACAATGTGTTGCCGTTTGAGATATCTTATTATTTCCCGCTAGCTGATTATGTCATTGATATGAATCATTATAATATTTAAGAGTTATTGTCGACATGGTTAGTTATAATGTTGTTTGAACACCTAGGTGATGTTTAAGCTTATTTATGCAAACAAGAGCAAGAGAGTTCGTAAAAGTTTTTGTTTTTCAATTTCAGTTTATCAACTAAATTGCTTCAGGACAAGCAAAGGTTTAAGCTTGGGGGAGTAGATACGTCTCCAATGTATCTACTTTTCCTAACTCTTTTCCTCTCTAATTGGACTCTAATTTGCATGATTTGAATGAAACTAACCCGGACTGATGCTGTTTTCAGCAGAACTACCATGGTGTTGTTTTTGTGCAGAAATAATAGTTCTCGGAATGGAACAAAACTTTGCAAGGATTTTTTTATCAATAATAAGAATTTCTGGAGCCAAGACGTGCCGGATAGGGGCACTTGGGTGGGCACAACCCACCAGGGCGCGCACCCCTCTCCTGGCGCGCCCAGGTGGGTTGTCCCCACCTGGTGGCCCCGCTGACCCTGAAACCAATATTATAAATTCCTATTTTCAGAGAAAAAATCAGGGAGAAAGAATTAGCACAATCCACGAGACGGAGCAGCCGCCAAGCCCTGTTCTTCCTCGAGAGGGCAGATCTGGAGTCTGTTTGGGGCTCCGGAGAGGGGGATCTTCGTTCTTCGTCATCACCAACCCTTCTCCATCGCCAATTCCATGATGCTCCCCACCAGGAGTGAGTAATTCCTTCATAGGCTCTCTGGTCGGTGAGGAGTTGGATGAGATTCATCATGTAATCGAGTTAGTTTTGTTAGGGTTGGATCCCTAGTATCCACTATGTTCTAAGATTGATGTTGCTATGACTTTGCCATGCTTAATTCTTGTCACTTTGGGCTCGGGTGCCATGATTTCAGATCTGAACCATTTACGTTATCATCATTATATCCATGTTCTAGATCTGAACTTGCAAGCTATATTCACCTACTACGTCTTATGATCCGGTAACCCCGGAGTGACAATAACCGGGACTTCTTCTGGTGATTACTGTAGTTTGAGAAGTTCATGTATTCACTATGTGTTAATGCTTTGGTCCAGTTCTCTATCAAAAGGAGGCCTTAATATCCCTTAGTTTCCAATATGGAGCCCACTGCCATGGGAGGGTAGGACAAAAGATGTCATGCAAGTTCTTTTAATAAAGCACGTATGACTATTTACGAAATACATGCCTACATTATAACGATGAAATGGAGCTAGTGCCGAATAGCCCTAGGTTATAACTGTCACATGATTAATATCATCCAACATGTCACCAATCAAATGCCTACGAATTTATCTTATATTGTTTCTGCTAAGTTACTACTGCTATCATCACTGTTACGCTTGCTACAAAATTACTGCTATCACTATTATTGTTACTGTTGTTGTTGTCACTACTACCAAAATTATCAAACTACTTTGCTACTGATCACGCTGTTGCAGATAATTAATCTCCAGGTGTGGTTGAATTGACAACTTAGCAGCTAATACCTTCAAGTATTCTTTAGCTCCCCTTGTGTCGAATCTATAAATTTGGGTTGAATACTTTACCCTCAAAAACTGTTGCGATCCCCTATACTTGGGGGTTATTAATGTCTACTACACAACTTTATTCTTGTAGACATGTGTCGGGCCTGCAAGCGCATAGTTTTGTAGGACGGTAGAAATTCTCTCTCAAGTGGATGACGTAAGTTTTATCAATCCATGGGAGGCGTAGGATGAAGATGGCCTCTCTCAAACAACCCTGCAATCAAATACAAAAAATCTCTTGTGTCCCCAACACACCCAATACAATGACAAATTGTATAGGTGCACTAGTTCGGCAAAGAGATGGTGGTAAAAGTATAATATGGATGGTAGAAATATATTTTTATAATCTGAATAAATAAATAAAACAAGGTAGCAAATAGTAAACGGGCACAAAAACGGTATTGCAATGCTTAAAATGAGGCCCAGGGTCCATACTTTCGTTAGTGCAATCTCTCAACAGTGCTAATATAATTGGATCATATAACCGTCCCTCAACGTGCAACGAAGAATCACTCCAAAGTTCCTTTCTAGCGGAGAACATAAGACGGAATTTTTTGTAGGGTACGAAACCATATCAAAGCTATTGTTTTCGATCAATCTATTTAAGAGTTCATACTAAAATAAGACAAAGCTATTCTTTCCATTCGATCTATCCTAGAGTTCATACTAAAATAACACCAAAGCAAATTCAGATTCATAATTTTCAAGCCAACACAAAGAACATCAAAGACTGCCCCTAGATTTCTACTAGAGAAACAAAGACAAGAACGTGCATCAACACCTATGCATAGATTACCCCAATGTCACCTCAAGAATCCGTGAGTTGAGTGCCAAAACATATATCAAGTGAATCAATATGATACCCCATTGTCACCATGAGTATTCAATTGCAAGACATATATCAAGTGTTCTCAAATCCATAAAAGTATTTGATCCAATAACAATGAAATCTCAAAGGGAAAAACTCAATTCATCACAACAAGATAGAGAAGGGAAAACACCATATGATGCGACTATATTAACAAAGCCTGTGATACATCATGATCGTGACATCTCAAGAACACAGACCCTCAGCCCCGAGGGTGGACTACTCCCTCCTCATCGTGGTGGCCGCCAGGATGATGAGGATGACCATCGGAGATGATTCCCCCCTCCAGCAGTGTGCCGGAAAGGGTCTAGATTGGTTTATGGTGGCCACAGAGCCTTACGGCAGCGAAACTTCTGATATAGGTTAACCCCGAGGGGTTCGGAATATTTATAAATTTATAGGGTAAAGAGGGGATGCGAGAGGCTATCGAGGTGGGCAAAACCCACCTGGGCGGGCCTAGGCCCCAAGGTGTGCCCTGTTGGGTTGTGCCCCCCTCGGGGACCCCCCCCCCCCAGGTGCTGCTCTGGCCCATCCTGGGTTTTCTGGTCCATAAAAATTCTCCCAAAAGTTTCGCGGTGTTTGGACTCCGTTTGATATTGATTTTCGATGATGTAAAAAACAACCAAAAATAGCAACTGCCACTGGGTCACTAGGTTAGTCCCGAAAAATAATATAAAGTTACTATAAAATGATTATTAAACATCCAAGAATGATAATAAAATGGCATGAATACTTCATAAATTGTAGATACGTTGGAGATGTACCAGCATCCCCAAGCTTAATTCCTACTCGTCCTCGAGTTGGTAAATGATAAAAGAAATTATTTATGAAGTGTGAATGCTAGCAAAGTGCATAAGTTTGATCAATGATAATTTCAATCACTTTTCCTAGCATCATAGCAACAATTCATTCTTATGAAACTTCTCATGTTAAAGTAGCAACCAATTCACATGTTATGGTTCAAACAATGATCTCTCTTGAAACTCAACAACCTATTTTCTCAGTAACCAAGCAAATGCAATTCAACTTATTCAACAAAATTTAAGTAAGAGCTCCACATACTCAACCATCTTATAGTCTTCTATGATTGCTAACACTCACCGCATACACATGAGCAAAACATTTCAACTAGACACATAGAAAGATAGGGGCTTATTGTTTTGCCTCCCAACGTATTCACCTCAAGGGTGGTGTCAACAATATTAACTCATGCTACCCATATCCAACTGGATATATGTTCCTAGATCGTTCCTCACCACATGATGCTTGCCAAAAGAGAAAAATATAAAGGAATAGAGAGAAAGACTTTGAATCTTTGCATAAAAGTAAATACTGAAAAGTAAAAGATAGGCCCTTCGCAGAGGGAAGCAGAGGTTGACATGCGCTTATTTGTTTGTATGCTCAACCCCTTAGTGCAAAAGAACGTCACATTATATTGCCCTTATGATAGTAACCTTTATTATGTAGTCTATCGCTTTTATTCTTTGCCATTACAAGTTCGTACAACACACAATTTTCTCTTATATTAAATGATCTAACACTTTTAGAAGCAATCTTTATTGCCTTATTGCACCGATGACAACTTACTTGAACGATCTTGCTCAATCCTTAGGTAGGTATGGTGGACTCTTGAAAATAAGATTTGGGTTTAAGGGGTTTTTGATGCACAAGTAGTATCTCTAATTGGTGCCAAATTTTTGGCTAGCAAAGATGGGAGGCAAGCACAACATGTTGAAGGATCTATGACAATATAACTTCTATGTGACTATGAACAAACATAAACCATTACATTATCTTCCGTGTCCAACGCCAACAATTTTGGCATATAATATTTTGATGGGGGCTCACAATGACAAAAGATTTCCATGATAGTGTATTTGCATGTGAAAGTTCTCTTCCTTATACTAATTATTCGTGAATTGCTTGTATGACCAACATTGTGATTGTCAACCTCAAAAGATTTCACTTTTGAAACCCAATGTGAAGCTACCACTAGGCATGATATGATTTCAACTTCGTGATATTCAATTCATTCAACAATTTACTCACAGGATATAAGTGAATCACAAGAGTAAATGACAAGCTACTCCAAAAAGATATAAATGAAGATCATGAGCATAATATTTCTTTCTCTCGAATTAATTTAAGTGAAGCAAGAGATAATTTCTTCAAAAATACTAAAGCACCCCATGCTCAAAACTATGTAAGTGAAGCACTAGAGCAATTCCATAGAAAAGAGCTTCATTGATGGGATGTGAATGCCGCTTACCTAGCCTCCCTGGCAGCTATTTGAGCACTCTATTTTACTTACAAACTTTCAGATATAAGTATTTTATTAAAACAACAAGCAAAAACAAAATAAAATGACATTCTAAGAATAACACACATCATGTGAAGAAGCAAAAACTTAGGCTCAACCGATACTAATCGATAATTGTTGAAGAAGAAAGGTGGGATGCCTATCGGGGCATCCCCAAGCTTAGATGCTTGAGACTTCTTAAAATATTATCTGATGACCCACAAGTATAAGGGATCAATTGTAGCTCTTTTAGATAAGTAAGAGTGTCGAACCCAACGAGGAGCAGAAGGAAATGACAAGTAATTTTCAGTAAGGTAGTGTCTGCAAGTGCTGAAATTGGAAGTAGCGATTAGTTTGATAGCAAGATAGTTTGTAACAAGCAAGTAATGATAATAGTAACAAGTATGTAGAAAGGTAGCCCAATCCTTTTTAGGCAAAGGACAAGCCAAAACGTTCTCTTATGATAAGCAAAGCGTTCTTGAGGGTACACGGGAATTTCATCTAGTCACTTTCGTCATGTTGGTTTGATTTGTGTTCGCTACTTTGGTAATTTGATATGTGGGTGGACCGGTGCTTAGGTGTTGTTATTACTTGAACAAACATCCTACTTATGATTAAGCCTCCCACAAGCATCCACAACTACGAGAAAAGTATTAAGGATAAATCCTAACCATTGCATTAAATTCTAGGATCCAATCGGTCCCTTACGGAATAGTGCATAAACTGGTGTCAGTATACAAAAGTAGGGGTCCTTTTTGTACCCCTTTACTTGTGCGTGGGAAGTCGCAGCCACATGCCTGCGGCTGCACTTGGTGGGACAGAAGACAAACAGCCTGCGAGGCCTAGATAGGAACCAAGAAACAAGACAACAACAAGGCTCCTTGCTGAGGATGCCCACGAGGCCACGACAAGGCTCCTGCCAAAGACACCCACGAGGCCCCGAAAAGACTCTTCCCGAGGACGCCCAGAAGGCCATGGCAAGACCCTTGTCGGGAAGATTAGCAAGACCGCGGCAAGGCCTTGCTGCCCCGTCGCCACCCCAGCTCAGCGGCCGACCCACCAACTAAACAGGTACCCACATGGCAGTACGTGGCTCCTAAGCCAACTAGTCTAGCACCTACTTAGTGGCATGCAGATCTTTGTGAAGACCCTGCCACCACGCCAGCTCAGCAGCCTGCCATCCTACATGGCGCTGCATGCCTCGTTGTCCTAGACGCATGTCAGAGCAAGGCGAAGCAGCGACGGATGGGATGGGTTTCATTGTTGTCCCTGATAAAGCAAGAGGACAACTAAGTAGCGCATTTAATGTGTTTTCTCCCATAATGTCAGGCGATAAACTCGACTACTGTCCCGTAATGTGAGGGCGCAAGCTGTGAAAATCTGGTTTGGAAGTTAGCGCGTTGACTTCATCATCACCATGGCCCCCAAGAAAAAGGGGATCACAACGATCGGGTCATCCCGAGCCAGCGCGAGCAGGCGACCGTGTGGCCACGGATGGTGCCGAAGACGTGGCCCGCGAGCATCCATGACATTCTGGCAATCGGAGCCAAACATGCAGCGTCGTTCAGATCCGAGATGACGAGCCACGCACCGCTGGGCCCGGGGGTGGGGCCATGCTGCCCACGGGCGGCGCGGCAACCTCTACAGTGCCCTAGCTGGCACCTGCACCGTGGCCTTTCCAGGCCGCGCGCGATTAGCAACACCCCGACGCCAGAGCTCCCGAGAACCGCCACGGGAAGAGCCCTGTGCACCACTCTCAGGACGCACCAGGCCGGCGTACGCGCCCGGATGAATATTGCATGGATCAAATGTCAACAGGTTATCATGCTTTGCTAGTCCACTACAATAGAGATCATTTCCGACAGGATGCTGGTTCCATCAATGTGAGTTTCGAGGATGTACATCTCTTCTTCAACTTCAACCTGCTCGATGCCACTCTTGTTAGATGCCTGATTTTGTAAGTACTTAACAACCAAAGCTGTAAATGGTAAACAGCTAAGTGCATTTTATTCCTCTCAGGGGATTAAAGGCGCAGAGAAGAATAAGGGAGAGTGTGTATTTCATAGATCCTGCATTAGCAAATGGCACAACATTAGATCGTAAGGACTAGGCCGTTAACACGATCCTCCGTATCTTCGAAAACATGTCCCATGCAGAATCATTTCTCTGGCCATATCATGAACGGTAAGTCAAGTAAACAACCACACATACACTGATTGTATTTTAGATTTTGACATCATTCGTAAGTTCATGGCTTTCTTAATATGTAGCAATCACTGGATACTGGTATTCATTGTTCCAAACAGGAACACAGTTTACTACATCGATTCTCTCAGAGAGTCAACAAACGCTCATAATCAGACGCGTGTTCAACAATTGTTGGATAGGTATTGAATTATATGATGTTGAAATTAATTTTCATTCATATCGGGTTAAATAATTGATGTTGTCAAAATTCATCATCATTTGTAGTGTGCTCGCTGTCATATCCTAGCTAGTCCATGCATTAGAGTGTTGCATCATGTTTACTTTTCCAGAAACATGAAATGGGGATGACAGAACCCCCAGCACCCCCCTGAAAACAACTAGGGTTTACTAAAATCATTTTCAATGAACCTGAAATGCCCTTCTAAAAAGTCCACCCTTTTTGTCTTGGGTTAGAACCTCTGACAAAATGGTTCACAATTTTCTAGGTCATCGCAAGACCATTGAATTAAATCATATGTAACTTGCATTTGGGCATTTAAATGCTAGTAAATATTTTAAATGTCCAAATAATCCTAAAATGTTCCATGTTGGATATGTTCCATACAGTGAGCATGTGCAGTTTGGTGAATTTTAGAAATGCCTAGGTATTTTTAGAAATGCCACAAACTTGCAGAAATAAAGAAAAAAGAAAAGAAAAGAAAAACTTACTTAGCTGGCCGCAACCCACCACCTAGCCCACCTGGCGGCCCAGCACTGTGCCGGTCCGTGCCAGCCAGCTGCTTCTTCCCTGCCAGGCAGGCAGGGAGGTGACGCCGGCCTGCGCGAGCTCGCCACGGCGCCACCTGCTTGCCGCCCGCGCCTGTGGACACATGGGCAAGCCCCACGTCGTTACCCCGACCACCTGGACACATCCATTCTCCCCCTACCTCTCTCTCTCGCCCTCTCCTCGCCATGGATGACGCTGCCGCGCCCGCGCCGCCTTAGTTCTCGCATCCACCATCGTCCCCTCGCCGCGCCACCGTGTCCAGAAGCTCCGCCGCCCTCTTCTCCTTCGAGCAGGCCGAGCCCCGAGTGCTCGCTTGCCCCGAAGCCACTACAACGACCTCGCCCGACTCCGCCACCGTCGGAGATCCCTTTTGCCGTCCCCGCCGCACTAGCTCGTCCCCGACCATGTCGTCTGCTCCTATGTGATCGCCGTGAGCTCAGCCACCTATCCATCCTTCCCGTTCTCCTTCTCGAGCACCATAGAGACCGCACGAAGCTTCATCGCAACGCGCTGCCGCTGAGCTCGTCGCTGACGATGCTGCGGCCACCCAACGGCCACACCACCTTGTCCACTACACCCACCGCATCGCCAGGAACCCGTAGCACCACCGCACGCCCCTTGCCATGCCCCCTAGCAACGAGCCCGAGCTCACCCGAGGTCCGGCCACCGCCACGCTCGTCACCAGCGTCGTTTCCGGCCACCCCGAGCCCAACCACCACCACCACTCGACGCGGCTCACTCCCCGCATCACGTAGATGTGCTCCGCCATCGTTTTGGTCGCCGGAGCACGGAAACCGCATCGCCCCGCCGCATCTGGCATCGCCAGCGGATAAACGCCGGCGAGTTTGACCCCACTGACCCAGTTTGACCTCGGGTGGGTCCAGTTTGACCCCCTAGGTCTATGACAAGTGGGGCCCACCCTGCTAATTAAACCAGGTTTAGCGCTAACTAAATTTAGTTAGTTTAACTAAATACTGACAGATGGGACCCATAGGTCAGTTTGACCTGGACCGGCTCCGTTGACCGCTGACATCACCTTGACGCACTGCTGCCGCAATAAGTATTTTCTAGATTTATTTTTATACATGAAATTCCAGAAAATACTTCAAACTTCAAAAAATCATAGAAATTAATCTGTAACTCCAAATGCAAAGATTTATATATGAAAAATAATCAGAAAAATCCAATCTTTCCATCTGTAATGGTTTCATGCATGTTAGAGCACTTTAACCTTGCTGTTTAAGTGAAACAAGCTAATACACTTATATGACTTAATATCATGAGTTTTCATTTGAATCTTTGAATCAAATGGACTCAAACCAACCTGTTTACAATGCATTAGCCAAGACACACCATATTGCCATGTCATAGCATGCATCATATTGTTGCATGTTGCCATGTGATGATTGTGTTCTGTGGTGTCTTTCGTGGTAGGTTCTGCCTCCAAGGATACCGTTGAATATCCGACTGAAGGGCAGTACCCTACTACTACTCCATCAGGCAAGCAGCCCCATTGATCATATCGATACAATCCCATGTTCTCGCTCCTGCTCTCATTTACTGCATCTAAGACAACAACGTTTCAAACTGCTGTGTGCTGTGGTAGTTGAACCCTTTTCCTCTGCATGACCTGTCATTGCCACAGTAACTAGATGAAACCCACTAGCATGTGTAGGAGTTGATTGAGCCATGTCTATGTTTCCTACTTTGCTATGCCTGCTATTCTTAGACTTGTGTCAGGTCTGGTTCATCTGGGCGATGGGCTAGAGTGAAATGATTATGTCGGTAATGTGAGGGATGTGTTGAACATGATTTAGTAAAGGTATCAATGAGAGGCCATGTAGGAGTACATGGTGGGTTCTTTCATTGGAACCGTCCTTAAGCACCGAGATCTGTATGTGTGATTTAAGAATCAGTTACTACCATGCATTGGGATCCTTAATTAACCCTCTCAACTTCTTAACCACCCTAGTCCTTTGTCCAGGAGGTGCAATTAGTTTCTGGTGTTTATAGGTTATGTGTTGGCGGCTGTGCATAGCACTAACCCTAGGGGTGGTCTATGATGCGGTAGATACACCATGGCACGGTGTACCGAGTCACCTGTTTCGTGTCTCGGGAACCCTGGACACATCGTTCGGGGCCGTATGTGGAAACCTCGGCTGGACTCCCTGCGGATGGAACCAGGATAGGCGATAGACCTGGACTAGATACTTGAGTGTTTAGGTAGGCCGTGGCCGACACCCTCGTTGGGCTTCCGCTTGAAGGTTGCCGAGTACATGTCATGTAAACAACGATAAGTGGTGAGAGCGTGTATGAAGAAGTACACCCCTACAGGGTTAACATCATCTATATGAATAGCCGCGTCCGCGGTAAAGGACTACTTGGTGGCCTATACAGGTCATTGACAAGTTAATGGTTACTACTAAAAGACTCAAGATCAGTGTGAGTACCGCGGATGGCCCTCTCCTAGGATGACGAGGGAGGATCCACGGTGGAGTATTGTGATGGTGATCAGTGGACTTGTGTGCGAAAACTATTTTACAAGTGGTGTCTCGTAGGATAGCTTAGCCAAGAGCCAAAGCTGGCTTGCTGCAATAAATCCACTACCTTCTTGAGAATGTGCATGTATAGTAGGACCTGTTGTAAGACTTGCTGAGTACCTTTGTACTCATGTTGCTTTAACTACAGTTTTCAAACGACAACACCCCCCTCCGACGGGTTTTATGTGGACCTCGACATCGATGAGTGACTTGCCACCCAGGTGGTGATTCCGAGCCATGGAGGGCCCTATGTAGATAGACATGCTTCATTAAGCCTTCTTTCTTTCTAGTGTCTGTACGTAGACTAGTTTGCTTCCGCATGTGCTTGTATGTTTGTATGACTTGAGTGTCGGGTCATGTGACCCCTACCTGTATGAACATGTTATGTATGGCTCTCCGGAGCCATTAAATAAAGTACTTTGAGTTGTAGAGTTTTGTTGTGATGCCATGTTGTATTTACACATATCGAGCATATTGTGTGAATGATTGAAATGCTTAGTATGTGTGGGATCCGACAATCTAGTTGTTTATCCTTGGCAGCCTCTCTTATGGGGAAATGTAGTCTAGTGCTTCCATGAGCCATAGTAGTCCGCAACAGCCCGGTTCACCGTAGTGCTGCTAGCCCAGCACTACTACTCCGGAACACCTTGTCAGCATTCTGGGAATGGGGGACCCCAGACTTGCCTGCCTGCGGCCTGCGGCGTGGCTCAAGTGGGGCCCCAGCGCGGCCCATCTTCATCAACTCAAGCTCAAGACCCTCGCGAGGGGCCAAGCCTCACAGGGCGGACGACAGAAAGCTTCCTCAGAGGCAGCCTCATTAGGCAGGCTCGCGAGGAGGCGGAGAGATCAAGGCAGGGGTACCTCGCGAGGAGCCCGTGACGTAAGCCATGATGATCGAGACCAGGCGGGCGACAGGCGGGCGCCGGTCTGCGCAGTGTCCTTGTTTCCCCTTTGGTGCAAAGGGGGAAAGCACAGGCCAAGGCATTGGGCAAAAGTTGCCATTCTGGTGCAACGAGACCAAGACTAGCAGAGCGGCAGGACGGAGGTCACCGTGGAGCCCAAGACGGCGTCATCACCAGTACTTTTGGCAGCCGAAGACCACCTTTGGTCAGGGTAACCTCTACTAGATGTTCCCCTTCAAAATGGCCAATTGTTGGCGCCCTTCCCGCTCATTATTTGGGAAGAGGCCCAGGGCCCCTATAAATAGAGTTAGCCATCACAAGCAGAGGGGGATGGATTCATCGAAGGAGGGACAGAGAGAGGGATCCATCGATCGAGATAGAGTAGGGACATCAGCTAGAGATCTAGTAGAGCCCTAACAGAGAGAGAGAGGCGAGTGAACTCACCCAAGCAGTTCATCGCACCAGCTCAAGAACACCTCTCGTGAGGCTATTCTTCCCTTGTACTGTTCATCATCAGCCCCTGAGGCAATCCACCACACCACACACCGGAGTACGGTATTACACCACAAAGGTGGCCCAAACCAGTATAAACCTCGTGTCCCTTGTGTTGTTCATTGTTTCCAGCTTAGATCACGCGAGGAGATCAGACGTAGATCGGTAGGGGAGAAATCTCCGCGCGCACCCCAGTGTTCGAACCTCAAGGGTCTGCCGGAACCCGAAATCCTACACACTTGACTGGCCGGCACGTGTTTCACTTTGTTCATGTGTCTGTCCCTTCGGGGAAATGTCACGCGCCCCTCCCCGAGCGGAGCCAAGGTATGGAAACCCGTTTGAAGGTCAAGGGGGACTCCTGAGCATCGCGACTCAAGATCCTAACTTGCCCCATAGCCCCTCACTCCTTAGTCCCGTCCTGGTTTCCAGTCGGAGCTAACGCTGGGTGAGGTATCCGCGGGGCCGGGCCCTGCCCACACAGAACGACCGATCCACTCCTTATTCCCCCCTTTCCTACTTGTTGCTTGCACGTCAAGGGGGACTCCTAAGCATCGCGACTTAGGATCCTAACTTGCCACATAGCCCCTCACTCCTTAGTCCCGTCCTGGTTTCCGGTCGGGGCTAACGCTGGGTGAGGTATGCACGGGGCCAGGCCCTACCGACGTAGAGCGCGAGCAAGTAAGAGAGAAAAATGCAAATTTCAGGAAATTCAAAGCAAATATTACAAGTCACAGATTGTTTCATGATGCCAAACACAAGTTTAAACGCCTCCGCAAGGCATGGTGCATGTTGCAGGAATAAAAACAGGACAGAAGCCGCGAAGGGATCACTCTCCAGTGGCGCCGCCTCTTGGGGCCACGGACCTCGCGGCACCGCGCCCGGGCAAGATGCTGAAGGTGCGGAACCTCCCCAGCAAAGCTTCGGCTTAGCTTTTCACGGCCTCGGCGGCAGCAGCGGCAAGGTCACCGCTCATGGGCTCCAGCAGGCTGTCGAGGTCGACGTTGGGGTCGCGCAGGTAGACGTGGCTGAGGACACACGTCAGTGCCGCCGAAGACAGGGCACGCGCCTCGGCCTCGGTCTTGGGGCCAAGGCCGTCTACAACATCTTCAAGCGCACGGACCAGGAAGGGGAGCAGCTTGGTGGGGCCGTCCTCCACGCCGGCCAACGGCTCCTCCAAGCCGCTCTCGTAAAGCATCTTCAGCGCGGCACGAGCCATCTTCTCCATCTTCTTGAAGGCCACCCGATCCTCCGTCAGGACCTTCGCCTCGGCGTCTAGCTCGGCCCTCTCCGCCTGCAGCGACCAACCCAGCGTCTCCAGTTCGCCGTGGCGGTCATCGAGCTTGGTGTCCCAGTCCTTGACGGCAGCCTCCCGAGCCTTCATCTCCTTCTCTTTCTCCTGGCGGCCATGGACTTCCTTGGCGAGCTCGTCGTGCAGGCCTTGGAGCTCGACCTCCAGCTCCTTGCGGCGAGCGTTGGCAGCCGCAGTGTCGCCCAAGGCAGCGTCGCGAGCGGCCTTGGCTTGGTTGGCGGCCTGCTTCTCCCCATCGGAGGCCGCCACGGCCTGGCTCAGCGCTGCTCGGACAGAGGCGGCGGAACGGGCCCAGCTAGAAGCTAGCTCCAGGCCCCCGACCGCTAGGCGAGGGTCCGCGCTCAGAAGATCCTCCCGCAGCTGGCTCAGTTCGCTGGCGACCTGGTCTAGGGCGATGACAAAGGAAGCAGAAGAAGCAGGAACCGGCGGAGCGGGCGAAGAAGACGGCAGCGTGATCACGGTTTGGCAGGAAGGAACCCCCTAGGCCTTGGTCGCCCCGGCTACAACATCGAGCGCGGTCGACTCCAGGGTCAGCGGGGCCACTGGGGATGACTCCTTGCCAATGCGTCCCAGTCGGCCTCGCGAGGATGATCGGACCAGGGAGGCGCGAGCCGCGCTGTCTTCCTCCCCAGCGGGCGAAGGCACCACCCCGGTAGATGGACTCACCCCAAGCGGGGCCGCAGAAGCCCCGGTAGATGGACTCGCCCCAAGCGGGCGAAGGCACCGCCCTGGTAGATGGACTCGCCGGCCAGATAAGAGAATATGGACGTCAAGCCTCAGCGGCAAAAACCAAGCAAAGCAGGAATCAAGCACTTACTGGTCGTCGCTCGCGGACCCAAGCAACCTCCGGCTGAACTTGAAGCCCGAGAGCCTGCAGCTTGGGTCAGCCTCGGGAGGCCCAGAAGCAGAAGCCATGTCGGGAGGGCTGGGGCTGGCTTCAGACAGCCCAGGGATCAGAGCGGACCCTGGGGGAACCAGCCCCGACCTGCCATTCCTGGTGACCAAGGGAGAGCCCTCCCCTCCTCGCCCGGCGCCGGCATCGTCATCATCTGGCATGGAGTGGAGGGCCCAAGACCTGAGCCGAGGGAAGGACTCCCCTGACTCTTCGCCAGTTGCCGACAGACTCTTCCTCCTCCGCCTCTTCTTCCTCCTTATTCTCGCTGGAGCTGCCAGAGGACACATCCACCATCGCCAGTGCCGCAAGATCCTCGGGAGCTACCGTGGGCACCAGCCCCTCACCGTTGAAGGTGGGCATGGTGTTCACCACCTGCTCCCAGTCGTCTCAAAGGAACAGGGGGACGGGGGCGCCCACCGGGCTCACCACGTCTCCCCCAACCAAGGAATGGAGGGCCGCAACCAGATCCTCGTCGGACAGGTCCTCCGAGCTTAGGTGCAAGGCGGCGTCCGCGTCCTCAAGCCTCCACAACGGGAGCGAGTGCTCCTGGAGTGGAGCCACCCGGTGTTCCAGGAACTCCCTCAGGAGCGAGGCCCCAGTCAGCTTCGCCGCCCCCAAGTTTCTTGGCCTCAAGTCCGCGTTCATCCTCTTCAGCATCGCCTTCGCACGGGGGTCAACGAGCTCCACGCGGGACCACGCGTCGACGGCCTTGGGCTGCCCCGTAGGTAGCACCAGACAGGGGTGGAGGCGCCTGACATCCACCATGACCCACTTGCTCCGGAAGCCTTCGATCCTCTTCCCAGGCTTCGAGATAGCATTGGAATTGGAGTACACGATGAAGCTCGCACATGCGGAGACATGGACACCAGAAATTCGGAGGGAAAAATAGTGACGCAACAAGGCCATCGAGGGCTTTACCCCGACGTGAGCCTCACAGTAGTAAGAAAAAATAGCCAGGAGAAGAACAAAGTTGGGGTGGAGGTGCAGAGCCTGCAAGTTGTACTGGCAGAGAACAGCAAAGAAGAACACAGAGAAAGGAGGCACGAGACCAGCGACAGTGGCGCTCACAAAGAGCGGATAGAAGTTGCTCCCCTTGACTTCAGGCTAGTCAGAGCCGGCCTTGAGCACAGTCGCCCCCTTGCTGCCCTGCGGCACCGTCATCGGGCGCGTAAGGGCGAGGTTCTTCTCCGACAGGTTCGGGGAATCCAGGGCCGGCGAGTACCAGGCCTTGGTCGGAGACTTGCGAGGCGCCATGGTGTGCCGGATGAGAAGGATTGAGACAGATCTGGAGGATTTCGGAAGCAAGAAGGAGGAGAGCGAGAAAGGGGATCTGGAGCGAGGCAAACGAGAACAAGGCAAGTAAGTCTGGCCCGGGCATCCCTTTTGTCAGATGGATAGTTGCCGGGGCATCGTGGGGAAGCGCAGACACCCACGTCCAATCAATCGCCACGCAGCGCCCAAGGCCACAGGCTATTGGGGCCCACGGCGCTTCGCGCTTGCCCCTTCGCGCTTGCCCCTTCGCTTCCCTGCTATGCCAAGCCCGGGCACGCCTTGGGTCCGGGGGCTACTGTCAGTGTTCGGGGAACGGGGGTCCCCAGACTTGCCTGCCTGCAGCCTATGGTGTGGCTCAAGTGGGGCCCCAGCACAGCCCAACTTCATCAACTCAATCTCAAGATCCTCGCGAGGGGCCAAGCCTCGCGGGGCGAACGACAGAAAGCTTCCTCAGAGGCAGCCTCATCAGCCAGCACTGCGAGGAGGCGGAGAGATCAAGGCAGGGGTCCCTCGCGAGGAGCCTGTTACGCAAGCCATGACGATCGAGACCAGGCAGGTGCCAGGCAGGCGCCGGTCTGCGCAGTGTCCTTGTTTCCCCTTTGGTGCAAAGGGGGTAATCACAGGCCAAGGCATCGGGCAAAGGGTGCCATTCCGGTGCAACAAGACCAAGACCAGCAGAGCGGCGGGACGGAGGTCACCGTGGAGCCCAAGACGGCGTCATCACCAGTACTTTTGGCAGCCGAAGACCACCTTTGGTTAGGGTAACCTGTACTAGATGTTGCCCTTCAAAATGGCCAATTGTTGGCGCCCTTCCCGCTCATTATTTGCGAAGAGGCCCATGGCCCCAATAAATAGAGCTAGCCATCACAAGCAGAGGGGGATGGATTCATCGAAGGAGGGACAAAGAGAGGGATCATCGATCGAGACAGAGTAGGGACATTAGCTAGAGATCTGGTAGAGCCCTATCAGAGAGAGAGAGGGAGAGGCGACTGAACTCACCCAAGCAGTTCACCGCACCAGCTCAAGAACACCTCTCGCGAGGCTATTCTTCCCTTGTATTGTTCATCATCAGCCCCTGAGGCAATCCACCACACCACACACTATGTGACACCCCAAAAACTTTGGCCTTGTTTTAATGGAATAAAATTTTGCCAGGATTTAAAACTTTGAATTTTTGAGCTCCATTTTGATTTTTTTTAGATCATTTCCTTCCCTGTTATGGTGAGTTTTTCCCAAAGAGAAAAAACTTTTCAAAAAAAATGTTGGACTTGTTTTAAAAATGTTGGACTTGTTTTAACCTCTCAAGAAAAACTTTCCTTTTATCAGTGTAACTAATTAAATAATTATGTTGCTTGATCTTTATTTTCTTGAAAAGGGTTTTTCTAGGTTAAATGGCCTTAATTGAACTACAACCATTTGGTAAATTCACTTAAAATTCCCACAAAAATTTGGAGATGTCATGTGATGTTTTTAAGTCACTTTTATGCTAAAATATATTTCATTCATGAAATATTTTGAGCTCTGCACTCAATTTTTCTTCTCTAGTCTAGAGTGCAGTTTGCACTGCAACCTATTTAAATATTTCTTTAAAACATCTACCAAAATTAGGGGAGGTCAGTAGGAGCCTATTATCCCTCTTTGTGCAAAAACCTATTTATGTTCTTTGAAAAATTTGAGTGAATCAACCTCATCTTCATTCTGGACCAACTTGATGGTTTGTACAGCAACCATGTTTTTACTTGCTCTTTGACCTTTGATTATTTCTTCTACTTGTAGTCCCCCATGTTAAACCCTTAAGTCCAGGAGCATGCACCTTTTGGATCATTTTTGGTTCATGAAATGATGTCATTTATTTCCTGTCCAGAATTGAAGTTTTGTAAAACTTGCACTAACAAGTTTCTTCTTTTGTCCAACTAACATCACCACTCTCTCTTTCATCCACAAAGACATTGATCTGGAGATTTTGGCCACTCCAAGAAATGCCTAAGTGCCCTTGGCATTTTGTCAAACACCTGGTGTGCATGGCCAGTTTTGACATGTTTTTGTCTTTGCATTGTGACCTTGCACCTCGGATCATACTAGCATGTCCACTAGGATTCCAGTTGCTTCTAACCTAGGTCTGTTATTTGCCAGCCTCAACCGCGACCTCTAGCATGCTCTGGCATTTCGTCGAGCACATTCAGTGCATGCACTGGACGCGCCCAGAGCGCGTGTATTGCAGCCACGCGGCCGAGCCGACACGCTGGCCCCCACGGCTTTGGCCCGCTCTGCAGAACCTCGCCACGCGCTCCCCTTCTCTCAGCTACGCGCCAAGACGCTCCTCGCCACGCCCGGCAAGCCAAGAGCTAGCTGCTACCGCCGCCCGACAGCCCTGCGCCGTTCAGCGCCGCCCAAGCCACCCCGGCTCTCCACCTGCCCCTGTGAGCAGTGCGTGCTCATCCGCAGCTTCGTCCCCTAGCTCTCGTCGTCGCCACGTTCTCCTGCAGCTAAAGAAAGATGGTCGCCGACGAGCTCATCCATGGCCGCCGCAGAACCGACTTGCCACGCTATAAAAAGGGACCCCAAGCTTCCCCGAGCACGAAGGCAACCTCAGACAAACCCTATGGCACTCCCTAGCTCGCATTCGACTCGGGGAGGCCTCCTTCCTCATCTCCGGCAACTGCAGCCGCCGCCACCGCCCCGGCCAATCCGGCACCTCCAGTACCTCCCACTCTCCGTTCTCTTCACCAAGAGCTTCCACATTCCCCCGTGAGCCTTTTCCCCTACTCAATTTTGTTCGGGAGCCAACGCCACCACAAATTCACTTCGCCACCGAAGCCTTCCTCCGCCGCGGAGCTCGCCGCCGGCAGCTCACTCCGTCCCCGCCGACCCAATGACTACCGGGAGGACCGCCTCAGCCTTGCGGATCCATCCCCACCCTCGGGGGCCCGCAAGGAGCAGCCAAACGCCGGCAACGATCGCCGGAGCCCCGCTCCGCTCGGGCAAAGGAGGGAGACGACGCGCGGCGACTGGTCAAACCTGACCAGTGGGCCAGGCAGGCCCACTGTCAGTGACACCCCGCGCCGTCCACGTGTGTAAGTGAAGGCGTAAACTTCAGGAGTACGCCTCCTCTGTACCGAAAGCGTATTTCTATCTGAATCGTTTTCTTTTCTGTTTTAATTTAAATAACAGATTTGACCAAATCTTTGACTGGCTATAATTTTTTAAGTATAACTCCAAATGAGTTGATTATTTTTCCTACCTTCCTTCAATTTGATCTAGTTTATTTTAAGATTTATTTGAAAAAAATTCAAACAACTTTTTGGTTCTGTTTTTGAAATATGTGTTAATTCAAATATATTCTTAAATAGGATTTTGGGAGAGAGAAGAAGCTTTCAAAAGTTTTGGAGTGCACCCTGCCTTTCCACACATTGAAGGCAAGCATTCTGAACCCCGGCATAATATTTTGGTGTGATCGTTGATACCTTTATAACACCACCGCATTTCGAAGGACTTGTTATTTCATGTGATAAGATCATATGCATGGGTGCATGTTGTTGATTTCCATGTTGTTGGAAATGGACTCACTTGTGATGATAATCACCCTCATGTGCCTTGCATGCATACCGGCAGGAACCCGGGAAAACCTCGGCCTTGGGTAGGCATGAGTTTGTCGCCGGTCTTCGTCGGGACGGTTATGTCTGGTATGGCATGGTAAGGTGATATGAGAGGTGACTCTGTTGGATGAGAATATATTTGTCATGCTAATCATGCAGGGAATACTTGAACCTCCTGAGTCGACCGTAGATCGAGTCTTGTTCCAGTAACCCCCATACTTGTTTCGTACTACCACTCGTCTCTACAGCAAGTAGAGTACGGTTCAGTAAGTTGTCAACCTCTTTCCAGCACACACCGTACAAAGAGGCCATGGTGGAAGATATCGGTTGTAGCTGGTAGGCAGGCCACCTGGCCCGGGGGCATGGGTGTTTCCGGTTGGGACTGAGAGGGGAGGCCACCCCTTAGAGCGCGCGATATAAATTTGATCCATGCTACGCGAGGTTGTAGCCTCCTCACTTAAAGTTTGGTTAACAGGTGTCGTGGGTGATTCCAGACATGTGTGAGATAAGCTGGTGTGTGCAAGTTAGGTGTGTTTTCAACAGAAAGACCGTAGACGGAATTAGTCCTGCTGGACTAGAGAAATCCGTTACTCGTGGGTAAAGAGTACACCCTCTGCAGAGAATAAACCTATTCGAATAGCCGTGTCCATGGTTAAGGATTACAGTCTGGGATGGGTCAAGTGTCGGTCTTAGCGTCGGTCTTCGGAGGTGAAACTGTTAATCCAGAAATGGAATTACTACTTGTGACTTGTGATAACTATGATTATTATTATTGTTGACTAACCCATGATATTATTGTTATTATCGTGTATCTCTGGGATGGTTCTACCTCCGGGATATTCACTATGATTGTTTCTTTTAAAGCCCTTTATGTGGCGTCGCTCAGACGCCCGACTGTGGCATTTCTTTTAAAGCCCTTTATGTGGCGTCGCACAGATGCCCGACTGTGGCATTTCTTTTAAAGCCCTTTATGTGGCGTCGCTCAGACGCCCGACTGTGGCATTTTTTTTAAAGCCCTTTTTGTGGCGTCGCCCAGACGCTCGACTGTGGCATTTCTTTTAAAGCCCTTTATGTGGCGTCGCTCAGACGCCCGACTGTGGCATTACGTGTTATTTATTTCAAAAAAAATTATACTATCATGTTATTGCAATTTATTAAATAACTTGCTTGCACGCATCCGAGAGTTATTTATCTTTTGTGACTGACGTCATGAGCATAAAATATTTTTTCAGCACATCATTGTTATATTATACCTGTGTTCATAATGTTTGCGAGTACATTCAAAGTACTCACTGGCTTGTCCCTGGCTATTGTCTTGGCCAGATTTTCTTGCACGGAGAGGAGCGACGCGATGCCAGCCCCAGAAACCACTCAATGGAGATAGCAGCCTCGCGAAGATAGGAATTTAACCTGGTCAGCTGTTCTCGTGGGGAATGGAGTCCCATAGACACAGATGTTTCACAACCCGCTTCCGCCATCAACCACTAGAAACCATTTGTTGTACCCACAGGCCAGAATGGTCTTGTACTACATATTTTGTATTTTTTTTGCTTGGAGTTTCTGTATCAAGTTGGAGCCTCATCAACTAGCAGTAATCCTGGGGCTGATGAGCACGACGGTCTTTTCTAGAAATTTATTACCCGGAAAACCGGTCGTGACAGACTTGGTATCAGAGCCAGGCTGACCATTGGCTAATCCTATCTTAGCCAGGTCAATAAACTAGGCAAACCAACCCACCAGACCTTAACCAAAACCCAGCCAAGCTTCTCGTGCAAGATAGCCACACAGTGACCCAACACTTTTGGCAGTCGGTGCCCAACCTATCAACCTAACCTGTCACTCATGCGCTAGTGACCGGCCCCTAAATAGTCTTTTCTCGCAAGCATGCGAAGGAAGATTCCGTCCCCTTTTCCCTATAAAAAGGGGCGCGCTAGCGCCAAACCAGCACACACAGTCGCTACCCCAAACCGAGCCACAATGCCTGGACCTATAGTGCACAACGAAACCACAGCAACCAACCTTGGAGGTTTTGTGACCATCCTCGCAAACCTCACCCGTCGTGCCTATGCGTTAGAGGAGCCACCAGAATATGTTGTGTATCAAGGACCCATGAGCGGTGAAGACCGCCAATTCTGGGCCACTGTGCACATTTACGGTAGGAGTCTAGCACCCGAGCGCCCCTACCGGTTCACTGGAAGAACAACTTCCTTTGAGCCACAAGCCATCCAGCTAGCCGCTCGAGAGGCTATAGTTCATCTCAGGCACTTGTCGCCCAGAGTTAACTGTCGCTCGTTCCACTACTACCCCAGACGAGAAGGGTATGGTAGACCACCCCAAGTTGCCAATGGAGATCACGAGACGGACCCCGCATTATTGCACCTAGTGCGCTATGTAAGTGCACTAGAGACATTGTTCGACCAGATCACTATTGATCTAATCGCAGCTCGTGGAGAGCTGGTTCGTCGAGCCCCGGCGAGAGAAGAAAATGAGCCCAACACCGACAACCCAGTCGTGCTGTTTGGACAACCGATCGAGACCCCGAGATCTGCCCCAGCCATCGGCCAAGGTGCTGCGATAACCCCAGAAGTGCTTCGTCGCATATTGGGAGCACACTCCAACGGGGTTGTGGCCAACAATCCCCGCGATGGTCATTCTCACTACCCCGACCCTGCAGTTCCTCCGCCATCTCCGACTAATCCCGATAGAGAGACACGTGGAGAAGCCTCGACATCCACCAGGCATGCCCGTTTAGACATAAACGAAGTAGACTAAGCAGTATGAGTAGCACCAAGTTTCAATGTATCCTCGCTTTGTAATCATGCGACCGCGTATATTAACGCAGCCTGTCTTTGTGCCTCTATTTTAATAGTAGACTTGCATATTTAGTCAGCGCATAGCTGCATATTTTTCCGGGCACAACTACCAAAACCAACCCGACGACAACCACCGTAACACGTCTCTTTATGAGATATGTGTATCTCTGACACCGACCCGACCTTTGGAACTAAGCTGGAAAATTTTTACCTTTCACCACGGTGAAACGATCCGGCTCCATTGCTATATAAAGGCCACCTTGTGACCTTACCCAGCAACCCTCACTTTGTGCACAACACTCACGCTTTTTCCTGTCATGCCGAACCCCAGCATTCATCTGAGAACCCCAGATGCAACCCTAGGTAGCTTTGTCAAAATATTGTGGGATTTTACCCGCAGTACCATGGGTTCTACCCAGCCACCCCAGTACGAGCTGTTCAAATCGAGGATCACTCCATCCACCTCGGAATATTGGGCAGCAGTACACATTCCTCCTATAGACCCCAACCAAGATCCAACGGAAGTTTCCTTCGTGGGGAAATCTATGCCAACCCCACACTTGGCCATAGAAGCTGCTGCGAAAGAAGCGATTGCTCGTCTTCGATCCGCAGTACCCTATGCCCGCGAACGAGGATATTATTACTTTCCGAGCCGTGCAGCACCCGGAGAAGTAACATCTTTTCCCGGTGGACGTATTGAGAGAGACCCAGTTCTGGCCAACCTTATCCAGTACATAATTGCTCAAGAGCATTTAAACCATCGAGTGATGGATTATCTCCAGAGCCTCGCAGGTTTAAATCCTCAGATTGCCATCGGCAGACCACTGAGACCCGACACGGAGAGACGCATACATCGACTGGTCAATCCACTGCCTCCAATTGAAGAAGAATGTATTCCTTTACCAGAGACATTTTATCAGGACCCCGCCCAGTTACCATTTTCATTTTAGACGTCACTACTGTATTTGTTCTTTGCAGCACTTATTTATGTGTGTAACTTATGTGTAATACCCTGAGTTTGTACGACGAGTCAATTATTTGGCTTCTGCTAATGTGTGTAGTTTTTGTTGTGGTTTATGCTCCTTTAAATTAACTGTTTTCCCCTCGCAAAACCCTGGAGTGAGATTTTCTTTTCCTTGAGTTGCTACATCTACACTTTCTCACGACGTGGATTATTTAATTTCACTCAGCACCACGAGCAGACTCACAACCATAATCATTCGGACACATACACTGTTTGCAAAACTTTGCAACAGTGTTACATCCAGCTAATCACCCCCTAACAACAGTTAGCACCCGGCACACTCCATCTACTCCTCATGATCACCACCACCGCGGAGAGCCAACACCCGAGCCGCAGCATCGCGATACTCGTCGAAGATCATCGCGCACAGGAGCACAGAGAGCCCCAGCAGCGCCGCCAGCCCTCCGCATATCAGGATCACAAACCAGTCCGGCATCGCCTCCGCCATTAGAGCCTCGACCGAGCTTCTGTAAGCAGTAACGGAGAAATAAGGAGGAGGAGAAGTGAGGCCAGGTGTAAGGAGGAAGAGAGAGGCACCCCGGTCGTTTTTATAGCTCGAGCTCGGTGTACGGTGGGCGAAGTCCACCAACGCCGCTCGTCGCCGATCGCCGGTGTTCGGAGTCGAATCCACGAGCAGTGCCGACAGCGCGCTGGCCCGCGAGGTGAGTGCACGCTGCCCCGGCAGCTAGCACGCCGCGCACTACCACGGTACGGCCTAGATGCCCTACACACTAGGCGTCGCCGGTGGAGAAAGTGCGCGGGAGAGAGGAGGAAGAAAGGGGCAGAGGGAGAAGAAGAGGAGACTGACAGTGGACCCCGGGTCCACCTGTCAGCCAGAGAGAGCACTGTGCTCTCGGGTGCGACCAGCGTATATCTAAATTTAGGAGTTATCCTAAATTTATATCCAGCATAGAAATCACCCGTTTTGTCTCGAACCGTAGACTTTTCCGCGCAGCCCCAGTTTTTCACACTGTGGTTTTCACCACTTATTGCCTTCTCACTGTAGCTACATCTTTATTGCGTATTTATTTTCTTAACACCGCTTTTAGCAAATCTCGAGGGCGAGATTTTTTTTAAGGGGGTTAGTATTGTGACACCCCAAAAATTTTGGCCTTGTTTTAATGGAATAAAATTTTGCCAGGATTTAAAACTTTGAATTTTTGAGCTCCATTTTGATTTTTTGTTTAGATCATTTCCTTCCCTGTTATGGTGAGTTTTTCCCAAAGAGAAAAAACTTTTCAAAAATGTTGTTGGACTTGTTTTAACCTCTCAAGAAAAACTTTCCTTTTATCAGTGTAACTAATTAAATAATTATGTTGCTTGATCTTTATTTTCTTGAAAAGGGTTTTTCTAGGTTAAATGGCCTTAATTGAACTATAACCATTTGATAAATTCACTTAAAATTCCAACAAAAATTTGGAGATGTCATGTGATGTTTTTAAGTCACTTTTATGCTAAAATATATTTCATTCATGAAATATTTTGAGCTCTGCACTCAATTTTTCTTCTCTGGTCCAGAGTGCAGTTTGCACTGCAACCTATTTAAATATTTCTTTAAAACTTCTACCAAAATTAGGGGAGGTCAGTAGGAGCCTATTATCCCTCTTTGTGCAAAAACCTATTTATGTTCTTTGAAAAATTTGAGTGAATCAACCTCATCTTCATTCTGGACCAACTTGATGGTTTGTACAGCAACCATGTTTTTACTTGCTCTTTGACCTTTGATTATTTCTTCTACTTGTAGTCCCCCATGTTAAACCCTTAAGTCCAGGAGCATGCACCTTTTGGATCATTTTTGGTTCATGAAATGATGTCATTTATTTCCTGTCCAGAATTGAAGTTTTGTAAAACTTGCACTAACAAGTTTCTTCTTTTGTCCAACTAACATCACCACTCTCTCTTTCATCCACAAAGACACTGATCTGGAGATTTTGGCCACTCCAAGCAATGCCTAAGTGCCCTTGGCATTTTGTCAAACACCTGGTGTGCATGGCCAGTTTTGACATGTTTTTGTTTTTGCATTGTGACCTTGCACCTCGGATCATACTAGCATGTCCACTAGGATTCCAGTTGCTTCTAACCTGGGTCTGTTATTTGCCAGCCTCAACCGCGACCTCTAGCATGCTCTGGCATTTCGTCGAGCACATTCAGTGCGTGCACTGGACGCGCCCAGAGCGCGCGTATTGCAGCCACGCGGCCGAGCCGACACGCTGGCCCCCACGGCTTTGGCCCGCTCTACAGAACCTCGCCACGCGCTCCCCTTCTCTCAGCTACGCGCCAAGCCGCTCCTCGCCACGCCCGGCAAGCCAAGAGCTAGCCGCCGCCGCCGCCCAAGCCACCCCGGCTCGCCACCTGCCCCTGTGAGCAGTCCGTGCTCATCCGCAGCTTCGTCCCCTAGCTCTCGTCGTCGCCACGTTCTCCTGCAGCTACAGAAAGACGGTCGCCGACGAGCTCATCCACGGCGCCGCGGAACCGACTTGCCACGCTATAAAAAGGGACCCCAAGCTTCCCCGAGAACGAAGGCAACCTCAGACAAACTCTATGGCACTCCCCTAGCTCGCATTCGACCCGGGGAGGCCTCCTTCCTCATCTCCGGCAACTGCAGCCGCCGCCACCGCCTCGGCCAATCCGGCACCTCCAGTACCTCCCACTCTCCGTTCTCTTCACAAGAGCTTCCACATTCCCCCGTGAGCCTTTTCCCCTACTCAATTTTGTTCGGGAGCCAACGCCACCACAAATTCACTTCGCCACCGAAGCCTTCCTCCGCCGCGGAGCTCGCCGCCGGCAGCTCACTCCGTCCCCGCCGACCCAACGACTACCGGGAGGACCGCCTCAGCCTTGCAGATCCATCCCCACCCTCGGGGGCCCGCAAGGAGCAGCCAAACGCCGGCGACGATCGCCGGAGCCCCGCTCCGCTCGGGCAAAGGAGGGAGACGACGCGCGGCGACTGGTCAAACCTGACCAGTGGGCCAGGCAGGCCCACTGTCAGTGACACCCCGCGTCGTCCACGTGTTTAAGTGAAGGCGTAAACTTCAGGAGTACGCCTCCTCTGTACCGAAAGCGTATTTCTATCTGAATCGTTTTCTTTTCAGTTTTAATTTAAATAACAGATTTGACCAAATCTTTGACTGGCTATAATTTTTTAAGTATAACTCCAAATGAGTTGATTCTTTTTCCTACCTTCCTTAAATTTGATCTAGTTTATTTTAAGATTTATTTGAAAAAATTTCAAACAACTTTTTGGTTCTGTTTTTGAAATATGTGTTAATTCAAATATATTCTTAAATAGGATTTTGGGAGAGAGAAGAAGCTTTCAAAAGCCTTTCCACACATTGAAGGCAAGCATTCTGAACCCCGGCATAATATTTTGGTGTGATCGTTGATACCTTTATAACACCACCGCATTTCGAAGGACTTGTTATTTCATGTGATAAGATCATATGCATGGGTGCATGTTGTTGATTTCCATGTTGTTGGAAATGGACTCACTTGTGATGATAATCACCCTCATGTGCCTTGCATGCATACCAGCAGGAACCCGGGAAAACCTCGGCCTTGGGTAGGCATGAGTTTGTCGCCGGTCTCCGTCGGGACGGTTATGTCTGGTATGGCATGGTAAGGTGTGAGAGGTGACTCTGTTGGATGAGAATATATTTGTCATGCTAATCATGCAGGGAATACTTGAACCTCCTGAGTCGACCGTAGATCGAGTCTTGTTCCAGTAACCCCCATACTTGTTTCGTACTACCACTCGTCTCTACAGCAAGTAGAGTACGGTTCAGTAAGTTGTCAACCTCTTTCCAGCACACACCGTACAGAGAGGCCATGGTGGAAGATACCGGTTGTAGCTGGTAGGCAGGCCACCTGGCCCGGGGGCATGGGTGTTTCCGGTTGGGACAGAGAGGGGAGGCCACCCCTTAGAGCGCGCGATATAAATTTGATCCCATGCTACGCGAGGTTGTAGCCTCCCCACTTAAAGTTTGTTTAACAGGTGTCGTGGGTGATTCCAGACACGTGTGAGATAAGCTGGTGTGTGCAAGTTAGGTGTGTTTTCAACAGAAAGACCGTAGACGGAATTAGTCCTGCTGGACTAGAGAAATCCGTTACTCGTGGGTAAAGAGTACACCCTCTGCAGAGAATAAACCTATTCAAATAGCCGTGTCCATGGTTAAGGATTACAGTCTGGGATGGGTCAAGTGTCGGTCTTAGCGTCGGTCTTCGGAGGTGAAACTGTTAATCTAGAAATGGAATTACTACTTGTGACTTGTGATAACTATGATTATTATTATTGTTGACTAACCCATGATATTATTGTTATTATCGTGTATCTCTGGGATGGTTCTACCTCCGGGATATTCACTATGATTGTTTCTTTTAAAGCCCTTTATGTGGCGTCGCTCAGACGCCCGACTGTGGCATTTCTTTTAAAGCCCTTTATGTGGCGTCACACAGACGCCCGACTGTGGCATTTCTTTTAAAGCCCTTTATGTGGCGTCGCTCAGACGCCCGACTGTGGCATTTCTTTTAAAGCCCTTTATGTGGCGTCGCCCAGACGCCCGACTGTGGCATTTCTTTTAAAGCCCTTTATGTGGCGTCGCTCAGACGCCCGACTGTGGCATTACGTGTTATTTATTTCAAAAGAAAATTATACTATCATGGTATTGCAATTTATTAAATAACTTGCTTGCACGCATCCGAGAGTTATTTATCTTTTGTGACTGACGTCATGAGCATAAAATATTTTTTCAGCACATCATTGTTATATTATACCTGTGTTCATAATGTTTGCGAGTACATTCAAAGTACTCACTGGCTTGTCCCTGGCTATTGTCTTGGCCAGATTTTCTTGCACGGAGAGGAGCGACGCGATGCCAGCCCCGGAAACCACTCAATGGAGATAGCAGCCTCGCGAAGATAGGAATTTAACCTGGTCAGCCGTTCCCGTGGGGAATGGAGTCCCATAGACACAGATGTTTCACAACCCGCTTCCGCCATCAACCACTAGAAACCATTTGTTGTACCCACAGGCCAGAATGGTCTTGTACTACATATTTTGTATTTTTTTTGCTTGCAGTTTCTGTATCAAGTTGGAGCCTCATCAGCTAACAGTAATCCTGGGGCTGATGAGCACGACGGTCTTTTCTGGAAATTTATTACCCGGAAAACCGATCGTGACACACTAGAGTGGGTATTACACCACAACGGTGGCCCAAACCAGTATAAACCTCGTGTCCCTTGTGTTGTTCATTGTTTCCAGCTTAGATCACGCGAGGAGATCAGACGTAGATCGGTAGGGGAGAAATCTCCGCGCGCACCCCAGTGTTCGAACCTCAAGGGTCTGCCGGAACCCGAAATCCTACACACTTGACTGGCCGGCACGTGTTCCACTTCGTTCATGTGTCTGTCCCTTCGGGGAAATGTCACGCGGTGACATCCGGAGTCCTACCTAGCCTGCTACAGCCCGGGTTCCCGGAGTCCTGTTAGCCCAGTGCCACAGCCCGGATTCACACGTTGCTGACCAACATGCTCGAAGTTGATTCATGTATGCATGTCCCTGTAAGTTTGTGCCTCTTTGGGTTCACGACTAGCCATGTCGGCCCGGGTTCTCGGTCATATGGAAGCTAACGACACTATCATATACGTGAGCCAAAAGGTGCAAATGGTGCCGGGTCATGGTAAGGCGACACCCGTGGGAATACCGTGCGTGAGGAAGCAAAGTGATATGAGGTGTTACAGGCTAGATCAGTGTGACTTGGAATCGGGGTCCTTACACTCGCATTGTGGAAAACTAAACCAGGGAACCTGTTCCAAACGGAACAACCCGTGCAGCATGAGATCGTTTCTCCGGTAACACACCGTAATCCGTTATTTTCGGAAAATTTATCCAACTGTCTGCAAATACCTTTCCTTACGCTAGTCAAATGTTCAAGCTTCTAAATAAAACTCTTTCTGTTTTGTCCAAAGAAAAATAGTACATCTAACACGAGTTAGGTTGTTCCTAACAGGACAAATACATGACTAGTTTTGTACAAAAAATTTAGTGTCCTCAGCAAGAAGCAAGGACCAACCTTTGTGGATATTATGTTTGCAAACACATGATCTCCATCTGCAAATCTGCTGATAGTTGTGACGATCCTCGCAAATTCGTACCAGTAAGTCTATCTTAATTAATATCTTCTACTCCACTCATATGGCACATTCTGATCTAAAAATACTGCAGCTCATCTTAAAACCGAGGACCCCTGAACCGCTCCCAGCTGGTGAATTGTTGATGGTTCGGAGATTTATCAGCGACTTCTTCCTGGATCACTACATCAATCCCACTGGTGCTAATGAAGATTTCAGCACGCCTTCTCCTGAAACATTGAGTAACAGTTAGCTGCTAAACATGTAACGCATGGATCCATTGTTTTCCATCATATGAGGTCTTCGTATTTCGTACACTATGATTAATTATGTAATGCATATATGTGTCGACAAATCATTGGAAGTTAGCTACCATATGTTCAATTGCAATTTTTACGAAATTTGGTGAATGTTCTTCCTGTGGACACTATTTGTTCAATCGAATATTCTGGCGAATTTTCTTTTTGTGTCCCGATTCAATAAGGGATATTTTTGTTTATTTGTTCAATTGAATATTGTGGAGAATTTGCTTTTTGCATGCCAATCAAAATGGGATTTTTTTTGTTTTAACATTGCAATTGCTCTGCACACGGTTTAACTAAATGAGCGTGTGCGATCCACATCAGAAAGCATACGTCAATCGTAGCGGAATCGTCGGTGATACACAGCAGATCGCAAATGATTTGTAGCGCTACTACGTGTGCGTAGGTTCTCCGGAACCGTTTGTGATATCGCGTTATCGCACACGAGAACTGGGAGTAAACCGTGCCCAATGCAAAATACAATCCCAGTCATAATTTTTCCAGGAAACGTGTGGGATCCCAAACGAAAAGCACACGTCACTCTTGCGGCAACCGTCGGTGATACCTAACAAATCACAAACGGTTTGCAGCACTTGAAAATGTGCAAAGGGGCTCCTGAACCGTTTGTGATACAACATTATTGTAGAAGGTAAATATTGGAAAACGTGTGCGATGGAATCTAGCATGGCAGTCGGGTTATGCAGAAAACTCATGTGCGATGGGGCACAAATCGCACATAGTTCATATATTGGCTTGTGTGCCTTACATAATGTTTCCCAAATGGTTCATCATGACAGAACGTATGGTTTCACTGTGTCATTAGAAACGCTTAATCACCGATACCACACTTGCGAAAGAATTTAGTGTGTGCTGCATCACACACGATTACATTTTGGAAGGCCTCTCGATCACTGCTCCATATCCCCAACGTTTTCTGGGTCGTGTGGGAAGGACCCCCCTATCGCCCACACTCACTTAACGACAGTTCCAAATGCCGTTGTGTAAACGGGTTAAAAACCATTTGTTTAGGACCGACGCGCACCAGTGAGTTCTTGGTTTTGTTGTGCTCGCGCTAGCTGCCGTGGTGGGGACTGCATCGTGGGGGTCGCCCCTTCCGTACGGCAAGCAACACGAGCCATCGTCGTCGCTTGGGTGGCCGTGGCGGCCGGCTCGCTGTGAGCCCCCGTCCTCGGTGAAACCAAGCAGACTTTGGATGGTGGCATGCCATTCCTCCAACTTCTCGGGCACTGGCGGAAACCTCAGCAGCAGCTGAGCCTAGGCCATGGCCTCTGTGGTTGTACTTTGCATGGGTGATGATGAAGTAGATCGCACCTTCGCACGGCTCCTGACGGTGCCAACGGCGGCAGCACCGCACCCCCACTGTTGCGGAGCAGCCATCTGGATGGCAGGGTGGTGTGGCGAAGGCGCTCGAGGGCCAGCGGCTTCGTCCGGCTTGGTGACTAGGTCGACCCATCCTGGGGGAGGCGCACGCGCTATGGTTTCTCTTGTGGTGGGGCAGCCGGAGGGCAACGATTCGCCCCAAAACAAGCGCCGTTGATGCGGCTTTACCCGTCGGCGAGAGGAGGGGGCGGGGACGGAGTAACCCCCTCACTTGTACCTTGTGGAGCGTCGCCATCGGGGCGCTGCTCGTGTTGTTCTCCTCCGATGCCTCCTACTCCTGTGTTGGCCACGGGGAAAGTGGTGACGGTGTCGCCTGCTCCGACCACGGCCCCAACAACGTCCACGTCCTCGCGTGCCTCCGCGTCCCTCATAGCATCAGAGGCCGTGAGCGGCGGAGCCTTCCAGGCAGATGGATGAGCCGAAGCACCGGAGATCTTCTTGGGCGCCATGGTTGATGGCGCCGTCGAAGGTGAAGACGGTGATGAAGATGATGCATTGCACACACCTTCAGGTTCGTGCAAGCGACCCCCCTACCTGGCGCGCCAAAGATTTCGTGGGAAACCACAAGCACCTATGGGACCAGAGGGCCCTTTGCTGGTTTGACAGGGGCATGTCGCGTGCACAAAGAGCAGACGAGCGTGGGGTAGCACGGCAGAGATCACGCAGGCAATTTTACCCAGGTTCAGGCTGCCGTGAGGCATAAAACCCTACTCCTGCTTTGGTGGATTGATGGTGTAAGAGTGCTGGAGGAGCGTAGTACACTTACCCAGCAAGGGAGGTAGAGGCTACGTGCGTATGGGCGTGTTTGTTACCCAACCTTCTTTCCCTTTCTACGGTTTCCATGGGCGTCCTTTTATGGATTAAGGGGTCACCACAATGGCAAAGTAGTCATGATGCACTAATAAGATAGCAAACAGTGCTATTATACCTAACTCTACAGGCTAACAGGGCGCATTAAATGCACCTCTTAACATCACGTCGTTGGTTGCCTGGCAAGCCTTGCCGGGCTATTCTGCCAGCTTCACACCTGCTTGCTTGACATGTTGCAGTATGATTGTTGTTCCAGGGCATCTTTTGTAGAGAAAGGCTGCCATGTGGCGAATGACTGCCACTGAGTCACTTTGCGGCTTGACACCGCACTGGTTGATGACGCGGGTCGTGGTGGAGTAGTTGGGTGATGCGGTTTTGCCCTCACGAGTCCCGACAGGCCCGTCCGGGACGTCTTCAACGTCTTCTTCTGGGGTTGGCCCCGTCCTTGTCGAGCTCGTCTGCCTAGCAAGGGGACTTTTCTTCTGGTAGTATGTTGCTCCCCTGGCTTGACTTTGGTCCTCCTGGTCTGCATGTTGGCCCTTCGAAGCTCTTGATCTCTTGTACTCTAACTTGGGTTGGTGCCTCAATCCTATTCCCGTGCCTGTGCACAGTCTGGGCAACAGACCCATGGTTTGTTGCACCAACATAGGCACAAGTGGAGCGGGTCTTGGGTGCCAGCCTCAAAGGCTTCAAAAGGAGACAAAAAGCAAAAGTTAGTTACTTGAGGTTCGTGCTAGCGCGAGAGAGGACTCATAACTGCCGCCTCATGTACTGCATAGTTCCGCTCTCACTCATCGTGATAGCTCTTCTCTCGTATATCATTGTTTAGATGGATGACCATGTAGTTGCAAGTATTCAAGACTTGTATCGCTATTTTTGAGAAGATGATGAGAGACCACTTTGTGTTGGATGATGATTATGATGATGACATGATTTGATGAGACTATTTGTATGGGTATGCTATGATTTACATTTGTATGTGTATGATATGATAGAGATTATTGTATAAAGCATGTTCAAATACAAAACAAATATGCAGAAAAAATTGGAAACTAAAAAAACTAGTAGTAGCGAGGGGAGTAAAGTTAGCAGCAGCGTGCGCTTACCAGTAGCGCGGCTTATTTTAAAGCGCTGCAGCTATTAGCAGTAGGGCGTCCATGTAAAGCTCGCTACTACTACCCATCTATAGCAGTAGCGTGGGTGAACATGCGCTACTACTACAAGTTAGTTGTAGTAATGTATGTGTCAGCAGCGCGGGCCCCACACTACTGATACACCTAATACCCGCACTACTACTAGGCTTTTCCTTAGTAGTGGTTGATGCCTTCGTCCATAAGGACGTGTGTTAAGTGATCCACCGACGATGGGATCTAGGACCAAAGCTATTGCTCCTCCGTGCAGGATGCTGGTTGGGTGGTCATGCTTGTCGAATGTGATTAGGTAAGTGATGTCTGATAGCCTCTATCGATATTTCCCAATAGAGGAAGGGATAATGAAGCACATTGACGGTAGATATTTCCCTCAGTGATGATACAAGGTTATCGAACCAGTAGGAGATCCAAGCAACACTGCGTAAATAGCACCTGCACTCAAATAACAAATACGCGCAACCCGACATGTTAAAGGGGTTGTCAATCCCTTTCGGGTAATGGCGCCAAAAGTTGGCAAACAAACGTGATAAAAATATTATAGATAGGATAAATAGATCTCGGATAAAATAAATTGCAGCAAGGTATTTTTGTATTTTTGATTTAATAGATATGAAAATAAAATGCAAATAAAATAGATCACGAAGGCAAATATATTACAGAGGTGACCCGAGGGCCGTAGGTTTCACTAGTGGCTTATCTCGAGAAAAATAGCAAACGGTGGGTAAAAGAATTACAGTTGAGCAATTGATAGAAATTGAAATAATCATGACGATATCCAGGCAATGATCATTATATAGGCATCACGTCCAAGATTAGTACACTGACTCCTGCCTGCATCTACTACTATCACTCCACACATCGACCGCTATCCAACATGCATCTATTGTATTAAGTTCATGGAGAAACGGAGTAATGCAATAAGAACAATGACATGATGTAGACAAGATCTGTTTATGTAGAAATAGATCCCATCTTGTTATCCTTAATGGCAACAATACATACGTTTCGGTTCCCCTTCTGTCACTGGGATCAAGCACCGTAAGATTGAACCCCTCACAAAGCACCTCTTCACATTGCAAGATAAATAGATCAAGTTGGAAAAACAAAACCCAAATATCAGAGAAGAAATACGAGGCTATAAGCAATCTTGCATATAAGAGATCAAAGAAGACTCAAGTAACTTTCATGTATAAAAAGAGATAGATCTGATCAAAAACTCAAAGTTCAATGGATCCCAACAAATACACCCCAAAAGAATTACATCATATGGATCTCCAACAGACCATTGTATTCAGAATCAAACAAGAGAGAGGAAGCCATTTAGCTACTAACTACGGACCCGAATGTCTACAAAGAACTACTCACGCATCATCGGAGAGGCACCAATGGACATGATGAACCCCCTCCGTGATGGTGTCTACATTGGATCCGGTGTTTCTGGAACTTGCGGTGGCTGGAATTGATTTTCGTCGACCCCCATAGGGTTTCTGGAATATTGGGGTATTTATAGAGTAAAGAGGCAGTCCGGGGGGCAACCGAGGTGGGCACAACCCACCAGGGTGCCCCTAGGCCTCCAGACGCGCCCTGGTGGGTTGTGCTCTCCTCGTAGCACCCCCAGGCACTTCTCTGGCACATTGGATGTCTTCTGGTCCAAAATAATCCACAAAAACTTTCGCTACATTTGGACTCCATTTGATATTGATTACGTGCAATGTAAAAAACATGCAAAAAAACCAACTGGCACTTGGCAGTATGTCAATAGGTTAGTACCAAAAAATGATATAAAATGACTATAAAATGATTATAAAACATCCAAGAATGATAATATAACAGCATGGAATCATAAAAAGTTATAGATATGTTGGAGACGTATCAGCATCCCCAATCTTAATACCTGCTCATCCTCGGGTAGGTAAATGATAAGAACCGAATTTTTGATGTGGAATGCTACCTAACATGTCATCTCATTTTATTTATAGCATGGACATTTGGACTTTAATATGATTCAAAGCAATAGTCTAGTTTTGACATGAGACTTAAATACTCAAGCATATAAATAAGCAACCATGTATTTCAAAATATCAACGCTAAAATAAGTTATCCCTAGCCCATCATGCTCAATCATGAAACACACTCGCATATTAGCTACAAATGCTCAAGTGCGATCATAGTGCCCCCTAGTTGGTGCTTTATAAGAGTAGATGGAGACTCAAATTAAAAATAAAAATTGTATAAAGTAAAAGAAAGGCCCTTCGCGGTGGTAAGTAGGGATTCGTAGAGGTACCACAGCTCAAAGCGAAAATTGAGAGATAAAAATATTTTAAGAGGCATACTTTTCCCACCAACGAAAACGACTTAGAGCTCCCAACACTGTCCAAGCTAGATATATCATAGTCGGTTCCCAAACATAAATTAAAGTTTATTCCTTTTTCCACCATACTTTCACTTTCCATGGCTAACCGTATCCACGGGTGCCTTCCTTACCAACACTTTCCATGGAATTTATTATTTGACAACATAAAGTAAATTCATTTTTATTTTCGGGACTAGGCATCCCTAATACCTTTGCCTTACTCTCGTGCAATGACAAGTGAATAAACACTCATCGTGAGAATAACACATCTAGCATGGAAACTATCGGCCACCCCTCACCGCCTGGCGAGTGGTACGAGAACACAAAAGAGACATTTATTTTGAAAATTAGAGATGGCACCTACAAATTTTCTTAAAATGGCAAAAGAATACCGCATATAGGTAGGTATAGTGGACTCATGTGGCAAAACTGGTTTAAGGGATTTTGGATGCACAAGTAGTGATCATACTTAGTGCAAAATGAAGGCTAGCAAAAGATTGAGAAGTGACCAACCAAGAAATGAATAATCTCATAAGCGATAATTAAGCATAATTAACACCGAATAATGCACCACGAGTAGGATGTATTTTCATTGCACAACTATTGGCTTTCCTGCTTGCATAGGGCATCACAAACCTTAACACCAATATTCTTACTAAAGCATTATTACTCATCAACATGACTCACATATAATATCACCATATCTCAAAATTATTACAAGGAAAGAAGTTATTTTGTCCAATGATCTTCATGAAAGTTTTTATTATATCCTTCTTGGATATTTAACACTTTGGGACTAATTTTCAAGCG
Organism: Triticum aestivum; assembly: GCF_018294505.1. Lineage (NCBI taxonomy): Eukaryota > Viridiplantae > Streptophyta > Magnoliopsida > Poales > Poaceae > Triticum > Triticum aestivum. The sequence goes on from NC_057794.1 coordinate 162,415,452, forward strand.
GTGCTGTTGATAAACTCAAACAAATATAAGTGAAGATCATGAGCATAATATTTCTTTCTCTCAAATTAATTTATGAAGCAAGAGATCATTTCTTCAAAAGTACTAAAGCACACCATGCTCAAAAAAAGATATAAGTGAAGCACTAGAGAAATTCCATAGCTCATAAAAATTTAACTGAAGTATAGAGAGCAATTCTAACAAGTTATGGCATAATTTTGGCTCTCTCAAACAAGTGTGCCCAGCAAGGATTCATGACTAAGAACACAAAACAAAAAAAGCAACGACTCATATCATACAAGGTGCTCCAAGCAAAACTCATAGTATGTGATGAATTAAAACATAGCTTCGAGTAAAATACCGATGGTCGTTAGAAGAAAGAGGGGATGACACTTCGGGCATCCCCAAGCTTATTAGCTTGCTTCTCTTTGGATAATATCTTGGGATTCTATGAGCATCCCCAATATTAGGCTCTTCTTACTCCTTATTCCTTCATCCATCGTAAGATAACCCCAAACTTGAAAACTTCAATCAAACAAAACTAAACAAAACCTTTGTGAGATCCATTACTAGAAGAAAATAAATCACTACTATAAGTTCTGTTGCAAACCAACTCATATTTTATTCTTGCATTATATCTACTGTATTCCAACTTTTCTATGGCAAAAACACCTCAAAGAAAACCGTAGAATCATCAAAACAAGCACACAACGCAAAGAAAACATAATCTGTCAAAAACAGAACAGTCTGTAGCAATCTGGATGTTTCTAATCCTTCTGTAACTCCAATTTTTTTGAAAAACTAGGAAGACATGAGCAATTTATATATTAATCTTCTGCAAAAATAATTGGTATTTTATCATTCTCTGGTTAAAAACAAAAACTATTTTTGTGAGCGTAAAAGTTTCTGTTTTTCAACAAGATCAAGTCAACTATCACCCAAGAAGATCCTAAAGGCTTTGCTTGGCACAAACACTAACTAAAACACAAAAAAGAAAATCATAACACTACCATAATTGTGCTAACACTCAAGAATAGGAATCAAAAGAAAAAAATAAGTTTTATTCATTGGGTTGCCTCCCAACAAGCGTTATTGTTTCACGCCCCTAGCTAGGCATAAAGCAAGGATCTAAGTATTATCATCCTTGGTTCTAGATCCATAAGATGCCCTCATGATTGATTCATATGGTGGCCTAATTCTCATTCTAGGGAAGTGTTCCATATCCTTCCTTAGTGAAAATTGGAACTTAATATTGCCTTCTTTCATATTAATCACGGCACTGATTGTCAGGACCCCGATTCCAAGTCACATCGATCTAGCCAGTAACACCTCATATCACTTTGCGGCCTCACGCACGGTATTCCCACGGGTGTCGCCTTACCATGGCCCGGGACCGTTTGCGCCTTTTGGCTCACGTATATGATAGTGTCGCTAGCATCAATATGACGGAGAATCTGGGCCGACATGGCTAGTCGTGAACCCAAAGCGGCACTAACCTATGGGGACAGGCATGTCGGTCACATCGAGCATGTCGGTCAGCAGCGTGTGAATCCAGGCTGTAGCACTGGGCTAACAGGACTCCGGGAACCCGGGCTGTAGCGGGCTAGGCAGGACTCTGGATGTCACCGCGTGACATTTCCCCAAAGGGACAGACACAGGAACAAAGTGAAACACATGCCGGCCAGTCAAGTGTCCTGAGCATTAGTGCTGGGCTAGCAGGACTCTGGTGAACTGGGCTGTAGCGGACTACTATGGCTCATGGAAGCACTAGACTACATTTCCCCATAAGAGAGGCTGCCAAGGATAAACAACTAGATTGTCGGATCCCACACATACCAAGCATTTCAATCATACACACAATATGCTCGATATGTGTAAATACAACATGGCATCACAACATAACTCTACAACTCAAGTATTTATTCCTTAGGCTCCGAGGAGCGAGATATTACAAACATGGGTCTCATGACCCAACAATCACAGCATACAAATCAAGCACATGTGGAAGCTTAACATGTCTGAGTACAGACATCTACAAATGGAAAAAGGCTAAGAAGCCTGACTATCTACCAGATCCTGCCGAGGGCACAAGATCATAGCTGAGGTATCAAGCTAACGTCGAAGTCCACACGGAACTACTAGCGAGACTGAAGTCTCTCTCTTCAAAACATAAATTAAGCAAACGTGAGTACAAAGGTACTCAGCAAGACTTACATCAGAAATAGCTACATATGCATCGTTATCAACAAGGGGGGTGGTGGAGTTTAACTGCAGCAAGCCAGCTTTGACTTAGTGGCTAACCTAAACTACGATTGCAAGCAACTCTTTTGAGGTGGCGCACATGAGTCCACATATTCACCATTCAAATACACCACTATGGAACCGTTCCCATCTCCCTACGAGAAGGCCATCCATAGCACTCACACTTATCTTGCGAGTTTTAGAGTATCCAGTTTCACTTGTCTATGAACTATGCAAGGGGTCCAAGTTTCCATATCCGAGGAATCCGGCTATTCGAATAGATAATGATAACCCTGCAGGGGTGTACTTCTTCACACATGCTCCCACCACTTACCGTCGTTTACACGACATGTACTTGGCAACCTTCAAGCGGAAGCCCAACGAGGGTATCGGCCATGGCCTACCTAAATACTCAAGTCTCTAGTCCAGGTTTATCGCCTATCCAGGTTCCATCCGTAGGGAGTCCGGCCGAGGTTTCCACATACGGCCCCGAACGATGTGTACAGGGTTCCAAGACACCAAACGGGTGCCCGGCATGCCCGGCCATGGTGTATCTACCGCATCATAGCCCACCCCTAGGGTCAGTGCAACGCACGACCGCCAACACATAACCTACAAACACCAGAAACTAGTTGCAATTCCTCGACAGAGTACTAGGGTGATTAAGAAGCCGAGAGGGTCAGTTAAGGATCCCAATGAGTGGTAGTAGCTGTTCATGGATCGCAGACACAGAACTCAGTTCCTGAGGATGGCTGCAATGAGACAACCCACCATGTACTCCTACATGGCCTCTCACCGCTACCTTTACCAAAACGTGTTCACACACTTAGCTCACACACAGTAGGACATGTTCACACACCTTCCGATTCATTCCCGATGAATCAGACCTGACGCAACTCTATGCAATAGCAGGCATGAAAAACAAGCATGAATGAGTAGGCACATCAGGGCTCAAACAACTCCTACTCATGCTAGTGGGTTTCATCTATTTACTGTGGCAATGACAGGTCATGGAGAGGATAAGGGGTTCAACTACCGCAACAAGTAACAGATGAATCGTTGTTGTCCTAATGCAGTAAAAGAGAGCAGGAGCGAGAGAGTGGGGTTGTATCGGAATGAACAAGGGGGTTTTGCTTGCCTGGCACTTCTGAAGATATCATTGGGTCTTCATCAGTGTCAACGATCACAGCATCGGTACAACGTCTATCGAGAGGGGACAACCACCGGCAACAGAGAAGGAACACAATCAATGCAATGCACAACATGACGCATGAAAATGACATGGCAATATGCTGTTGATTGAGCTAATGCAACTAGCAATACTATTAAATGAAGTTGGTTTGAACCCGAGTTCAAATTCAAACTCCACATGTGGTTATTTAAATACCATTCATTTGATTTGTTCTAAACAGTGACCTTAAGTTGTTCTAACATGCATGAAAATGGTATAGATGGATTCCTTGAATTTTTCTGATAATTTTTCATATATAATTTATTTCATTTGGAGTTACGGTTGAATTTCTATAATTTTTAGAAGTTTTGGGCATTTTCTGGAATTTTTGAATTATTTTAAATCCAGAAAATGATTAACTGTGTCAGCATTGCGTCATGCTGGCGTCAGCAGGTCAACAAGGCTGTACAGGTCAAACCTGATGGCTGGGCCCCACTAGTCAGTCTCACAGTTAACTATTTGGGTTAACTAGACTAACTAAACAACACTGGGCCCACTGGTCAGTGACTAACTAAACTAACTTAATTAAGTTTAGCTCTAACTAACTGGGTTAGCCGGGCGAGGCCCGCATGTCAGTGACTCAAGGGTCAAACAGAGGTCAACCTCGGGTCAAACCCGACGCTAACTGGGCTTTGACCCACTGCGGGGCCCGCTGTCAGTGACTAACTAAGGTCCAGCTGGCGGGGATTAGCACTAATGACCCCGCCACGTCGGCTGTCGCCGGAGTTGGCCGGCGGCGACCAAACCCGCGGCGGCAACGCGCCGGACTTGCGCTAAAGGCGACAGGGGCTGTGGCTAAGGGCATCGGGGTGTATCCCGGACTCGCCCGCATCCAGGGAGGTAGGTGGGTGGCCGTGGGGGCGCCGGAGCTCGCCGGAACGGAGCTCGCGGTGGTGGCCAGAGCTCGGGTGTGCTCGGGTTTGGCGCTGGGATGCACAACAGGGGCGTGGAGAGAGGCCACGGCCTCTTGGGAGTGTGGCAAACGCGGTGACACGCTCGGTTTCGAGCCCGCGTGGCTGTGGCCACGTCGACGGTGTCGCCGGCGGAGCAGAGTGCTCGGGCTCGATGGAGCTGGCGGCTAGGGGGCGCAACCGAGGCGTAGAGGAGGGGGGTTAGGGGCAGGGGCTCACGGTGGATGCAGAGGTGGCCTCGGCGTGCTCGGGGAAGCACCGGAGCGAGCGGGGCGGCGAGAGGCATCTCCGGTGGCCGGCGACGAAGACGATGAAGATGGCGTCGATGCAAGGCCTCCGGCGAGGCGTGGCTGGACGGAGAGGACGAGGGAGGCGTGGCGATGCTCGTGGACATGTCGGGGAGTCGAGGGGAGCACGGAGGCCGCGTCTATGGCGTACCGCGGTGACGAGCTCCGCTCGGCTTCGGGAGAGCGAGGGGAGGGGACAGAGCTGCGAGGAGGAAGGAAGTGCAGAGGGTCAAGGGAGTGTGCGTGGTGCCCTCGGGTGGATCCAGCGGCGTGCAGGCAAGCAGGAGGTGGCTGGCGCGTGCGCGCGCGCGTCGGGCACACACCCTCCTGCCTACTGGCAGGAGGTTGAAGACGGTGGCGGCTGCGGTGGGCTGGGCTGCTGTTGGGCTGCACAGTGTTGGGCTGCGGATGGGCTGCCAGGTAAGTTAGGTGGGTTTCCTTCCTATTCTATTTTTCTTCTGTTTTCTATTTTTCTTCTGTTGTTTTGGCTTTAGTAAAAATACTAAATCATTTTGTAAAATGGTGGAATAATTTGTGGACACTCTCTAGATTATTCTAGTGGCCCACATTTAATTTCAGCATTATTTGAGCATTTAATTTATTTATAGTATTTAAATGCCCAAAGTCAAATACAATATGAATTAATTCAAAAATCCAGGAATGACCTAGAAATATGTTCATCATTTTTGGCAGAGGTTTTCACCCTTATCAGAAATCATGAACATTTTCAAAGGGAATTTTTGGGTTCATTGAAAATGACTTTAGTTGAGCCTATTTGAAATCCATGTGGTGCTAGGGTTTGAACATCCCCATTTCAAGTTTCTGAGAAAAAGTAAACATGATGCATGGAGGTTATGCAAGGATAGGCAAGACTAAGCTAGGGCTGTGACAGCTCACCCCCACTAAACAAGAATCTCGTCCCGAGATTCAGGTCGTGAGGTAAGAAGACAGAGGGGACACACGACCAACACAATCTTCACGATCCAGGTTGCACTTCATAAGATTGTTGATTCGATCACCATCATTGTCTCGAAGTCTTGCTCCAGGAACTCCTACCGACATGACAACGAGAGGGAAAGAAACTCTAGAAGGATCGATCTTCTCGAAGATCGAGCAACTCAGGATCAACTCATGGAGTGAGACATAGGAACATCTCTCCAATTGGGACACAAAGTTCACATCAGGGTGATGGAAATCAGACGACGAGGATTCAAGTTGGTAGGTAGTAATTCCACACTTGAGTAAGGTGGTGCAAGGTTTCAAGGTTGCGAGGAGATAATTGTCATGAACCCATAACAGGGCACCTTGGAGAAGGTGACTCGTTGAACTGTTCCCTTAAGTGGCAAAAAGAATTACTTTTGATCCATAAATCATTGAAACTCTTCATACCAGCTTAAGGCAATTTACAATTGATCGTTTGAGATAGCTCGAAGAGACGGCATACTCGGACTAGGATGGATGATGTGGACTACCTTGTTGAAGACAACGCAAGGGATGATTTTGCTTACGCGTGCTCTCAAGAACTTGAGCATTTCCATATTCATCAAGGTTCTACCAACATCCGTGGCAAGGATCCTGGCAACACGACATACCACCATGATGACTAGTGATGGATGATGCAGATACAAAGGAAGATAACACCTTCTCAGATATTCCCTTAGCGAGGCTAAGGGAACAGAATCTGGATGATTGACCGAGAGACATTTAACACTCCGCTTCTAATGTTCTCCTTGATGTGCTAGCGTAATCCATTTATAGATATGGTTTGATATCTAGAACATCAAGTAAAAGGTCGGACTTCGGAAAGCTCAAGAACCCATAAGGAATAACTACGGAGGCAGATCCTGCGAGATCCTTATGGCGAGGTGACCAACTTCTTTAACCAAGATACTACCATAATAGGTCTTCCGGCTAGGTGTGTTGGCCACGACATCCACGTTACCGGTTATAGAGAGACCAACATTATAGTTCTTGGAGTACGTTCCAACCATCATATCTGCCTGAGATTCAGATCTGGTTGGTGTTAGGATATTCCAGACCCATCCATTCTAGAAAGAAAATGAGGGTTTGCAACACAATTTGACGAGATGACATTGCGAGATTCTCGGGGAATGAACTGCGATAGCAAGCTCCAAAACATGAGTTGGTTCTCCTACAAACTTGTGAACACGTTGTCCAAGATGAGCATGACCACGTAGTAGTCTTATAGTAAAACACTATCGAGTTCAGGTGGGGAACCATCATCAAGGATTTCGAAGTCTTTACGCAAGTCCATGGATTAGATCCCAAGCATAGACTCCTTTTCCTTGAACAAGTGAATCAGTGGCTTGGTGTGCTAGGGACACATATGGACTGGAGGTAGCGAGCCTATCAAACCATAGAATACTTCACACATGCATGACTAACTTGGGATGATTCCAAAGGAAGCAGAACAAGCTTTCTTGAATCCACGGCGGCAACTTTCACCAAATGCATGTGAATCAGAGGTAGTCACTTCTTTCATCCAAACATATGCTTCATGAGCTACCATGAAGAAATGCTTTCAAAGTTTCCAATGCTAACTTAGATGTTCAACATGAATCATGGGGGAGACAAAATGTTGCTGATGGGCTCAACAACAACTCATTGGAATTTCTATATCACCGGACTTCCACCATCATGTGAACACGGTGATAGCATTGGTCAGACCAAAAGATGTAATGGTGTATGCTCGAGGAATCAACCACGAGTAAGACAACATTACGAATATCGTTGGTTTTAACTTGATTTGATGATAGCCCATACTCAAATCAGGGTTTGGACAAGACAATAGGTTCAACAACTGATCGCGGGGATCAGTCGATGAAGATATCATCTATCTTCAACACACACACACACACACACACACACACACCAGGATATCCCTTAACATGAACTAAGTCAGACAAGCTTCCATCTTCCAACTCTCCAAGTTGTTGTTTAGCTCAACCAACTAGCTCAGAGATATCCAACATAGATTCTTAGAGAAGGGGTGATTTATAAGAAAACCAACTTGATCACGAACTCAACATAGCGGTCAGGTGACAGCCAGGTAATACTTCCAAGAAGATCTTCGGAAAATCATGAAGCACCGATATGTTACTAAGCTCGAGAACAATCTTGCTTTTTAGGGCAAGACGATATGATCAAAAGAGCAAGGGTTTGGCAAAATCCTAACCCGTTGATCGAAGAATGCACCAGGAAATAAGGACTAGGTAGCATGATCAACCTTAGGGTGATGATTCAATAATCAGCACACTAAGAATGATATTAATGTCCATTAACTACCAAGCAAAGGGTTTCTAGGAGTATTGATTTCACACATCACGATTCCACGATTCACTTGTCGGTATTCTGGTTGCGACAGCACGACGCCGAGGAATGAATAATGATGGCGAGAAGTATCACTACATCAAGGATTCATAAGGGAGGGTGAAATTCTCATGACATTCCTGACATAAGTGGATAGTACTTCAGGGTAGAACAGACCAATATCTTGATCGCATTTGATCTACAAAATACAACTGCTTTAACCCAATCCTAGAAATGGATGAGGTGCTGGAGTTTGTTTCTCCTAGTCATTATGAAATAGAACGGCTCGACGGACCACAAGAATAATAGGCACCGATGAACGAATGCTCACATACTCTTGACTATCAATTGATAGATGAAGGTCGGAATATAACGGAAGGGGAACAACTCAAAGGAACACATAATTTTCTGAGCTATGGATGCATGGATTAGCATGTTATTTCTTCCGGATAACCGATGCAGAAAGGTAGAATTGGCAGAATCACAATTATGAATGGAGAACTCCTCAGGAGTACTCTAATGGTGATCTTTTGGTTCAAAGAACTTCTTCCTTAATGGTTCATGGTATTTGGAAGAAGGAAATACCACGGACCTCGAGGACTATCGCAAAGGTTACTAATATCCTAAAGGAACTAGCAACACTATCATCATGAAGCAAGTAGGGTGAATCTTGGGCTTAAGAACCCAGAAGTAGAATATCTACTACTAAATGGCATCATGGGATGTTTTCAAGAATGGTGGCCAGAATCATCACACTAGGAACAGAAACATTGCTAGATCACTGAGTGGTTCTCGAAGACACTTAGGGTCATAATACTAACTCCAACATACATGTCAAGGCAACGGAGTACCTCAACAGACCAATTAGTGTGCTTAATCTGGCCCAAAGGAACATCGAGAACAGGAAGAAGGGAGTTGCAAATGCATCGGACTATTTAGAAACCTGGGATGACTCGGACAGCATAACGGATGTAATTGCTCAAAAGATTTGAGACATCCTGCAAAAATGGTGGCATAACCACTCAATATCACAATATCAAAGTTCTGATTTGACTGACAACATACTAAAAGTAGTAGAAACTGAACTGAGACTCGGATCCAACAATCCTATAAGTCTACGGATTAGTAACACATCATCCTCATAGATAGATGAGAAGGCCTAGTTCTTAACCACGTTGAATGAGAAGAGAATTACTCAGATCAGAGGGCATAAGTTAAAGGAGTAAAAGAGCCTTACGTTCCCTCCCACAATTAATTCCCCTACATATAACTAAAGCATTTCTAGACTCGACATCGACCAGTTTGCTTGGTAAACCTACAGGCAGTCAGGCTCTGATACCAAAGCTGTCAGGACCCCGATTCCAAGTCACATCGATCTAGCCGGTAACACCTCATATCACTTTGCGGCCTCACGCATGGTATTCCCACGGGTGTCGCCTTACCATGGCCCGGGACCGTTTGCGCCTTTTGGCTCACGTATATGATACTGTCACTAGCATCCATATGACGGAGAATCCGGGCTGACATGGCTAGTCGTGAACCCAAAGCGGCACTAACCTATGGGGACAGGCATACGTGAATCACATCGAGCATGTCGGTCAGCAGCGTGTGAATCCGGGCTGTAGCACTGGGCTAACAGGACTCCGGTAACCCGGGATGTAGCAGGCTAGGCAGGACTCCGGATGTCACCGCGTGACATTTCCCCGAAGGGACAGACACAGGAACAAAGTGAAACACATGCCGGCCAGTCAAGTGTCCTGAGCAGTAGTGCTGGGCTAGCAGGACTCCGGTGAACCGGGCTGTAGCGGACTACTATGGCTCATGGAAGCACTAGACTACATTTCCCCATAAGAGAGGCTGCCAAGGATAAACAACTAGATTGTCGGATCCCACACATACCAAGCATTTCAATCATACACACAATATGCTCGATATGTGTAAATACAACATGGCATCACAACATAACTCTACAACTCAAGTATTTATTCCTTAGGCTCCGAGGAGCGAGATATTACAAACATGGGTCTCATGACCCAACAATCACAGCATACAAATCAAGCACATGCGGAAGCTTAACATGTCTGAGTACAGACATCTACAAATGGAAAAAGGCTAAGAAGCCTGACTATCTACCAGATCCTGCCGAGGGCACAAGATCGTAGCTGAGGTATCAAGCTAACGTCGAAGTCCACACGGAACTACTAGTGAGACTGAAGTCTCTCTCTTCAAAACATAAATTAAGCAAACGTGAGTACAAACGTACTCAGCAAGACTTACATCAGAACTAGCTACATATGCATCGGTATCAACAAGGGGGGTGGTGGAGTTTAACTGTAGCAAGCCAGCTTTGACTCAGTGGCTAACCTGAACTACGATTGCAAGCAACTCTTTTGAGGTGGCGCACACGAGTCCACATATTCACCATTCAAATACACCACTATGGAACCGCTCCCGTCTCCCTATGAGAAGGCCATCCATAGCACTCACACTTATCTTGTGAGTTTTAGAGTATCCACTTTCACTTGTCTATGAACTATGCAAGGGGTCCAAGTTTCCATATCCGAGGAATCCGGCTATTCGAATAGATAAAGATAACCCTGCAGGGGTGCACTTCTTCACACATGCTCCCACCACTTACTGTCGTTTACACGACATGTACTCGGCAACCTTCAAGCGGAAGCCCAACGAGGGTGTCGGCCAAGACCTACCTAAACACTCAAGTCTCTAGTCCAGGTTTATCGCCTATCCAGGTTCCATCCGCAGGGAGTCCGGCCGAGGTTTCCACATACGGCCCCGAACGATGTGTACAGGGTTCCCGAGACACCAAACGGGCGCCAGGCATGCCCGGCCACGGTGTATCTACCGCAACATAGCCCACCCCTAGGGTCAGCGCTACGCACGGCCGCCAACACATAACCTAAAAACACCAGAAACTAGTTGCAACTCCTGCACAGGGTACTAGGGTGATTAAGAAGCCGAGAGGGTCAGTTAAGGATCCCAATGAGTTGTAGTAGCTATTCATGGATCACAGACACAGAACTCAGTTCCTGAGGACGGCTGCAATGAGACAACCCACCATGTACTCCTACATGGCCTCTCACCGCTACCTTTACCAAAATCGTGTTCACACACTTAGCTCACACACGTAGGACATGTTCACACACCTTCCGATTCATTCCCGATGAATCAGACCTGACACAACTCTATGCAATAGCAGGCATGACAAACAAGCATGAATGAGTAGGAACATCAGGGCTCAAACAACTCCTACTCATGCTAGTGGGTTTCATCTATTTACTGTGGCAATGACAGGTCATGCAGAGGATAAGGGGTTCAACTACCGCAACAAGTAACAGATGAATCATTGTTGTCCTAATGCAGTAAAAGAGAGCAGGATCGAGGGAGTGGGGTTGTATCGGAATGAACAAGGGGGTTTTGCTTGCCTGGCACTTCTGAAGATATCATTGGGTCTTCATCAGTGTCAACGATCACAACGTCGGTACAACGTCTATCGAGAGAGGACAACCACCGGTAACAGAGAAGGAACACAATCAATGCAATGCACAACATGATGCATGACAATGACATGGCAATATGTTGTTTATTGAGCTAATGCAACTAGCAACACAATTAAATGAAGTTGGTTTGAACCCAAGTTCAAATTCAAACTCCACATGTGGTTATTTAAATACCATTCATTTGATTTGTCCTAAACAGTGGCCTTAAGTTGTTCTAACATGCATGAAAATGGTACAGATGGATTCCTTGAATTTTTCTGATAATTTTTCATATATAATTTATTTCATTTGGAGTTACGGTTGAATTTCTATGATTTTTCGAAGTTTTGGGCATTTTCTGGAATTTCTGGATTATTTTAAATCAAGAAAATGATTAACTGCATCAACATTGCATCATGCTGGCATCAGCATGTCAACAGGGCTGTACAGCTCAAACCTGACGGCTGGGCCCCACTAGTCAGTCTCACAGTTAACTATTTGGGTTAACTAGACTAACTAAACAACACTGGGCCCACTGGTCAGTGACTAACTAAACTAACTTAATTAAGTTTAGCTCTAACTAACTGGGTTAGCCGGGCGAGGCCCGAATGTCAGTGACTCAAGAGTCAAACAGGGTTCAACCTCGGGTCAAACCCGACGCTAACTGGGCTTTGACCCACTGCGGGGCCCGCTGTCAGTGACTAACTGAGGTCCAGCTGGCGGGGATTAGCACTAATGACCCCGCCACGTCGGCTGTCGCCGGAGTTGGCCGGCGGCGACCAAACCCGCGGCGGCAATGCGCCGGACTTGCGCTAAAGGCGACGGGGGCGGTGGCTAAGGGCATCGGGGCGTAGCCCGGACTCGCACGCATCCAGGGAGGTAGGTGGGTGGCCATGGGGGCGCCGGAGCTCGCGGTGGTGGCCAGAGCTCGGGTGTGCTCGGGTTCGGCGCTGGGATGCACAACAGGGGCGTGGAGAGAGGCCACGGCCTCTTGGGAGTGTGGCAAACGCGGTGACACGCTCGGTTTTGAGCCCGCGTGGCTGTGGCCACGTCGACGGTGTCGCCGGCGGAGCAGAGTGCTCGGGCTCGATGGAGCTGGCGGCTAGGGGGCGCAACCGAGGCGTAGATGAGGGGGGTTAGGGGCAGGGGCTCACGGTGTATGCAGAGGTGGCCTCGGCATGCTCGGGGAAGCACCGGAGCGAGCGGGGCGGCGAGAGGCATCTCCGGTGGCCGGCGACGAAGACGATGAAGATGGCGTCGATGCAAGGCCTCCGGCGAGGCGTGGCCGGATGGAGAGGATGAGGGAGGCGTGGCGATGCTCGTGGACACGTCGGGGAGGCGAGGGGAGGACGGAGGCCACGTCTATGGTGTACGGCGGCGACGAGCTCCGCTCGGCTTCGGGAGAGCAAGGGGAGGGGAGAGAGCTACGAGGAGGAAGGAAGTGCAGAGGGTCGAGGGAGGGTGTGTGGCGCCCTCGGGTTGATCTAGTGGTGTGCAGGCAAGAAGGAGGTGGCCGGCGTGTGCGCGCGCGCATCGGGCACACGCCCTCGTGCCTACTGGCAGGAGGTTGAAGACGGTGGCGGCTGCGGTGGGCTGGGCTGCTGCTGGGCTGCACGGTGTTGGGCTGCGGATGGGCTGCCGGGTAAGTTAGGTGGGTTTCCTTCCTATTCTATTTTTCTTCTATTTTCTACTTTTCTGCTGCTGTTTTGGCTTTAGTAAAAATACTAAAGCATTTTGTAAAATGCTGGAATAATTTGTGGACACTCTCTAGATTATTCTAGTGGCCCACATTTAATTTCAGCATTATCTGACCATTTAATTTATTTATAGTATATAAATGCCCAAAGTCAAATACAATATGAATTAATTCAAAAATCCAGTAATGACCTAGAAATATGTTCATCATTTTTGGCAGAGGTTTTCACCCTTATCAGAAATCATGAACATTTTCAAAGGGCATTTTTGGGTTCATTGAAAATGACTTTAGTTGAACCTATTTGAAATCCATGTGGTGCTAGGGTTTGAACATCCCCATTTCAAGTTTCTGAGAAAAAGTAAACATGATGCATGGAGCTTATGCAAGGATAGGCAAGACTAAGCTAGGGCTGTGGCACTGATAGTGTGTAAAAACGGTCTACCAAGAATAATTGGACAAGACAGATTGCAATCAATATCAAGAACAATAAAATCTTTGGGCATATAATTCCTATTTGCAAGAATAAGAACATCATTAATTCTTCCCATAGGCTTTTTAATAGTAGAATCCGCCAAGTGCAAATTTAAAGAGCACTCTTCAATATCAATAAGACCAAGCACATCAAATAAATATTTCGAAATTGCCGAAACACTAGAACCCAAGTCACATAAATAAAAACACTCATCATTTTTAATCTTTACTCTGATCGTAGGTTCCCACTCATCATGTAATTTTCTAGGAATTGAAACTTCTAATTCCAATTTTTCTTCCAAAGCTTTCATCAAAGCATCAACAGTATGTTTAGTAAAAGCTTTATTTTGTTCATAAGCATGGGGCGAATTCATCACGGATTGCAATAAAGAAATACAATCAATCAAAGAGAAACTATCATACTTAAAGTCTTTGTAATCAAAAAGAGTGGGCGCATCACTAGTTAATGTTTTGACCTCTTCAAACCCACTTTTATCAATTTTCTCAACAAGAATTTCACCCTCCGAATTATTGGGACGCCTTCTAGCTAGTTGACTCTTCACCAATCCCTTTATCATCAACCTTAATTTTACTAAACAATGAATCAATAAAATAAACACCAATCATTTTAAGATCTTCATCACTTTTATCAAAGCAATAACTAGAAAATGTTTTTCTAAAAATTCTCTTCCAGCTCTAAGCATATTAAAGCAATAACTAGAAAATGGTTCTTTTCGTACTTTCATCCATAGAAACATATAAAGCTTTGATTGATTACTCTACTTTAGGCACAAAATTTTTTATCTTGATATTTTCCACATCATGAGAAATGCTATCAATACTTCTAGACAAATCATCAATCTTATTCAACTTTACTTCCATTGTAGCATTGATAACTTTTTGCATGTTGATAAATTCTTTAATATTATTATCAAGATCAGAGGTGTTCATATTATTATTATGAGAAGGATTAACATAGGAATTACCATAATTATTAGAGGAATTACTATGAAAAGACCTAGGATTAAAATTACCTCTATAATCATTGTTATTGAAATTGTTTCACGAGATAAAATTCACATCTATGACATCACTATTTTTCTCAATCAAAGTGGGCAAAGGCACATAATTAAAATCAATAGGAGCACTTTTACTAGCAACAAATTTCATAAGAGCATCAACTTTTTCACTCAAAGAAGAAATTTATTGTCACAGCCTAGCTAGTCATGCTTTAGAATGTTGCATCATGTCTACCTTTCATCAGAAACTTGAATTGGGGAAGACAGAACCCCCAGCACCCCCTCTGTAATCAACTAAGGTTTACTAAAATTATTTTCAATGAACCTGAAAGGCCCTTCTAAAAAGTTCACTCTCTTTGTCTTGGCATAGAACCTCTGGCAAAATTGGTGCACAATTTTCTAGGTCAACAGAAGGTCATTGAATTAAATCATATGTAATTTGCATTTGGGCATTTGAATGCTAGTAAATATTTTAAATGCTCAAATAATTCTGAAGATAAGTGTGGGCTGTTGGAAATATTCTAAACAGAGCCTCTGATTATTTTCAGGATTTTTAGAAGTGCCTAGCTATTTTTAATAAAGCCACAAACCTACAGAAAAATAGAAAAACAGAAATTAAAAGAGAGGGAGAGAACTTACCTGGCCGCAGCCCATCAGCCGGCCCACCTGGCGGCCCAGCGCTGTGCTGGCCCATGCCAGCCAGCTGCTTCGTCCCCTCCAGGCAGGCAAAGAGCTGACGCCGGCGAGCACGAGCTCGCCACGGCGCCAGCAGCTTGCCGCATCGCGCGCCTGGACACTGGATAGGCTCCACGTCGCTGCCCCGACCCCGCGGACACCCCACTCGCCCCCCTGCCTCTCTCCCTCGCTCTCCCGCACCATGGCCGACGCACCTGCCGCCACACCGCCGCCGTAGTCACACCCTTCGCCGTCCCCGCGTCGAGCCACCGTGTCCAGAAGCTCCGCCGCCCTCCACTCCTTCGAGCAAGCCGAGGCCCGAGCGCTTGCTTGCCCCGCAGCCTCTGCAACAACCTCGCCCGACTCCGCCATCGCCGAAGATCCTCTTCGTCATCGCCACTGCATCAGCTCGTCCCCGACTGCGCCGTCCATCCCTACGTGACCGCCGTGAGCTCAGCTACCTCCCCATCCTCTCCGTTTGCCTTCTCGTGCATTGTAGCAACTGCATGAAGCTTCACCGCACGCGCCACCGCCGAGCTCGTCGCCAACGTGTCTCCGGCCAACCACCGGCCACACCACCGTGTCCCACACACTCACTGCACCCCCAGGAGGCCGTAGCACCCCTCTGCGCCCCCTGCCGTGCCTCCTAACGCTGTTTCCGTGCACGCCCAAACTCCGGCCGCCGCCTGGCTCGACGCCGGCATCATCTTCGGCCACCCCCGCACACACCGCTTGCTCCACTCGGCGCGCGAGTTCACCAGCAGCACGTAGATGCCCTCCGCCGGCCATTTGGTCACCGGAGGAGGAATCCCGACGCCCTCCGCCGCGTCTGTCCTCGCCGACGGCTTAACGCCGGCAGGTTTGACCCGTTGACCTTGACTAGGTGGGCCCAGGTTGACTCCCCTGAGTCTATGACAAGTGCGCCCCCCTCTGCTAATTAACCCATATTAGTTTTAACTAAATTTAGTTAGTCTAAATAACTGCTGACACGCGGTACCCACTGGTCAGGTTGACCTAGATGTCCCCGATGACCACTGACGTCACCCTGACGCACTACTGACGCAATAACTAATTTCTAGATTTATTTTTACATAGAGAATTTCAGAAATTGTTGCAACTTTAAAAAAATCATAGGAATTAATCTGTAACTCCAAATGAAAAGATTTATATATGAATTTTGATCAGAAAAATTCAATCTATCCATTGGTAATGGTTTCATGCATGACAAAACAAGTTAACCTTGCTGTTTAAGCAAAATAAGATAATGCACTAATATGGCTATGTCAAATGGGTTCATTCCTTTCTGTTTTAGCTTGCATTAGGCCAAGACACATTCATTTTGCCATGTCATAGCATGCATCATATTGTTGCATATTGTCATGTGTTGATTATGTTCGGTGTGTCTTTCGTGGTAGGTTCTGCCTCTGAGGATAACCCCGAATATCCGTCTGAAGGGCAGTACCCTACTACCACTACATCAGGTAAGCAGCCCCATTGATCATATCGATACAATCCCATGTTCTCGCCTCTGCTCTCATTTACTGCATTAAGACAACAACGTTTCAAACTGCTGTGTGCTATGGTAGTTGAACCTTATCATCTGCATGACCTGTCATTGCCACAGTAATTAGATGAAACACACTAGCATGTGTAGGAGTTGATTGAGCCATGTATGTGTTTCCTACCTTGCTATGCCTGCTATGCTTAGAGTTGTGTCAGGTCTGGTTCATCTGGTTGATGGGCTAGAGTGAAATGATTATGTCGGTAATGTGAGGGATGTGTTGAACATGTTTTGGTAAAGGTATCGATGAGAGGCCATGTAGGAGTACATGGTGGGTTGTTTCATTGAGGCCGTTCATAAAACTGAGATCTGTATGCGTGATTTAAGATTCAGCTACTACCACACATTGGCCCTGAAATATGACCCCGCTCGACTCACTGACCCCTCTCGTCTTCTGTCTAGGAGTTGCAACTAGTTTCTGGTGTTTGTAGGTTATCTGTTGGCGGCCGTGCGTAGCGCTGACCCTAGGGGTGGGCTATGATGCGGTAGATACACCGTGGCATGGTGTACCGAGTCACCCGTTTGGTGTCTCGGGAACCCTGCACACATCGTTTGGGGCCGTTGAGGACACCCCGGCCGGATTTCCTTGAGGATGGAACCTGAATAGGTGATAAACCTAGACTGGAGACTTGTGCGGTTAGTCAGGTCGTGGTCTACACCCATGTCGGTTTTCACTTGAAGTCTACCGAGCACATGTCGTGTGCAGATGCTATGTGGTGGAAACATGTGTGATGAAGTACACCCCTGCAGGGTATAAAACTATTCGAATAGCCGCGTCCGCGATAAAGGACTACTTGGTTGCCTATACAGTTCATAGACAAGTTAATGGATACTACTAAAAGACTCAAGATAAGTGTGAGTACCGAGGATGGCCCTCTCGTAGGATGACAAGGAGGATCCCCGATGGAGTATTGTGTTGGTGATTAGTGGACTCGTGTGCGAAAACCATTTTACTAGTGGTGTCCCGTAGGATAGCTTAGCCAAGAGTCAAAGCTGGCTTGCTGCAATAACTCCACCACCTTCTTGAGAATGAGCATGTATAGTAGGTTCTAATGTAAGACTTGCTGAGTACCTTTGTACTCATGTTTGCTTAATTACCGTTTTCAGACGACAACACCGTCCCCTCCGATGGGTTTTATGTAGATCTCGACGTCGATGAGTGACTTGCCACCCAGGTGGTGATCCTGGCCATGGAGGGGCTTATGTAGATAGACAGGCTTCGAGAAGCCTTCTTTCTTTCTTGTGTCTCTACTCAGACTATTAGCTTCCGCATGTGCTTGTATGCTTGTATGACTTGAGTGTCGGGTCATGTGACCCCTACCTATATGAACTTGTTATGTATGGCTCTCTGGAGCCTTCAAATAAAGTACTTGAGTTGTAGAGTTTTGTTGTGATGCCATGTTGTATTTGCACATATCGAGCATATTGTGTGTATGATTGAAATGCTTGGTATGTGTGGGATCCGACAATCTAGTTGTTTATCCTTGGCAGCCTTTCTTATGGGGAAATGTAGTCTAGTGCTCCTCGAGCCATAGTAGTCCGCTACAGCCCGGTTCACCAGAGTCCTGCTAGCCTAGCACTACTGCTCAGGACACTTGACTGGCCGGCATGTGATTCACTTCGTTCCTATGTCTGTTCGTTCGGGGAAATGTCACATGGTGACTTCCGGAGTCCTACCTAGCCTGCTACAGCCCGGGTTCCCGGAGTCCTGTTAGGCCAGTGCTACAGCCCGGATTCACACACTGATGACCGACATGCTCGATGTGATTCATGTATGCCTGTCTCCATAGGTTTGTGCCGCTTTGGGTTCACGACTAGCCATGTTGACCCGGGTTCTCTGTCATATGGATGCTAGTGACACTATCATATACGTGAGCCAAAAGGCGCAAACGGTCCCGGGCCATGGTAAGGCGACACCCGTGGGGATACCGTGCGTGAGGCCGCAATGTGATATGAGCTGTTACCGGCTAGATCGATGTGACTTGGAATCGGGGTCCTGACAGCGTTGGTATCAGAGTCGGACTGCCTGTAGGTTCGTTGAGCCAAACTGGTCGATGTCGAGTGTAGAAATGCTTTAGTTATATGTAGGGGAATTGATTGTGGGAGGGAACGTAAGGCTCTTTTTACTCCTTTACCTTATGCCCTCTGATCTGAGTCATTCTCTTCTCATTCAACGTGGGTTAAGGACTAGGCTCTCTTCTTCTGTCAGGTTCACGTGTTACTAATCCGTAGTAACTTATAGGATTGTTGGTTACCAGCCTCAGTTCAGTTTCTACCACTTTGACTATGTTGCCAGTTGAATCAGAACCTTTATATGATGTTGTTGAGTGGTATTGCAAACTGTTGTGGATGTCTCAAATCTTTTTCTGAGCATTTACAGCTGTTATGCTGTCCAATTTTCCCTAGAAATTCTAATGTCTTTGCATTGTGGTTGTTCTTTCAGATGGCCACTCATGCTCAAAACCAAGTGGTTCGCCTGACCTGGTGCCTCGATGTGCCCGGTCATAATGCTATGTTAGTCCAGGTAATGATCGAGACGGGTTACCGTTGGTATCCCGAATACACTATCGAAGAGCAATTCCGAGACTTTAATCAAAGCCAATATTTCTGCACCGTCAGGATATTTCCTTCTTATCCTGGATCTACCGAGCCCCTCCACTGTTCCTATGGACTCGGGGTTACTGTTGAGATGGCTGTGCAGGATGCTGCCTATTCCATGATGACCATCATGCGAGTCCGGACTGGCCTGCTTCGGAACACCGACTTCTGTTATATGCCAGCTTCACTTCCGGCAGCGCAAGGGTATCTCCAGGCTATCTATGCTGACTCCACACGTGAGGACTCACTAACTCGCACCACTACCGAGATGCTCGAGGATAAGGACCGAGAGAATCGGGCCTTGAGACTAGAGCTTTTCAACACCCGTGCTGATCATTAGGCCACTTTGACTCGGTTTGCACATGCTATGCAAGCTGGATGTATGGATACAAGGGATCTGTATCCTGTGAGATCTGCTCTGCCAGACATGGTGGATTGGCGTGATGTGGGAGGCATCACCCCACCCTGTGGTCCCCGCAGGCCACCGTTTGTTGGTCCAAGACCTCATCCTAGCCCCTACGGTCCACAAGCTCCTTAGGACCGTCTGTTCTCGGATGATCACGTTGAACTTCCAGGCTATGGAGGTGACTTCTATGAGGACTACTACAGAGCCGTCTGAGTTAGTAGTAGTATCACTAGTATTGTAATAGTTGTATTTCCACTGTCCTGCGTGACTTGTGGAATATGACTTAGTGTGTAATCAATTCTGGAGGTGTAGAAAAATAATGTATAGGAGCTTGGAATGCCTCAGATGAGATGTAACGTCTTTCATCATAGTTGTACTGTAGCCTGGGCTTGTACTAAACTATGTATGGTGTGTATGACCGTTGGTATATATATGGCAGTTCTATATTACCATGTCATACGGATGAACATCTCTGCATTCTGTGTTATCCATTGCATTCTACACTTCCTTGCTAAGTTGTGCCATCCTTATCTAAACCGTTGTATTGATTTCTCCTAGGATGGTCAACACCCGCAGCTACCCTGCTACCCCGGAGCAAGGGGAAGCCTGTGCAGTTAGGGGTGAAAATCTGCCTCACCCGCCTTCTCTGGCCGAAGTGATGCTGGAGGCGGAAAGAAACAAGCGTGAGACTAACCGCTTGCTAGAGCGGATTGAGCAGAACACTGCACGCCATCAGCGAAATGACTTGGTGTCAATCAATGACTTCATCAAGTTGTACCCCCCAAAGTTTAACCACTCTGTCGAGCCCCTCGACGCGGATGACTGGCTTCGCAGCATCACCCACAAGCTACGTTCTGCCAACGTAGCCGAAGCTGATAAGGTTACTTATGCTGCCTATCACCTCGAAGGCCCTGCTAGCCTTTGGTGGGAAAATTTTGAAGCTATGCGCCCGGTCGGCCAAATCACTACTTGGGCTGAATTCAGTGAGGCTTTCCTTGAGCATCACATCCCGGAAGGTCTCATAGATCGCAAGAGGGAAGAATTCTGCAATTTCACCCAAGGAAGACTGACTATGGATGCATATAGTTGTGAATTTGGGAATCTGGCATGATATGCTCCTGAAGAGGTATCCACCGATGCTAAGAAGTAGGCAAGGTTCCGCAAGGGACTTAGCCCTAAGCTTCGCCGTGATCTTCGTCTGCATGAGTGCACCTCCTTTCAGAAGTTGGTCAATAAAGCCATCAGTGCTGAGACAGGCCAGTCTGACTATGACGCTTCACACAAGCACTCTTGTGATTTTGGCTCTTCATCCGGCTCTGGATCTCAGAAGTGCCGGGTGTGGATTCCAAGCACGGCACTGCCACCCAGGTTCATTCTGAGGCCATCCTTTGTGGCGCCTCGTCCCAACCAGCAGTTTGCACCGCCCAAGCCCTATGGTGGCCCTGCTGCTAATGCTGCTCCACGCCCCAATGTTGTGACATGTTTCAAGTGTGGAGAGCCGGGTCACTATAGTCGAGAGTGTCCCTAGAACAACAACCCCAGTCAGTCTGGAAAGTCTGTTGGTCGTGGTAAGCCAGCGGGAAAGACATTCTATGCCAAGCCGGTCACCACTGCACGTGGCCATGTCAACTATGTCTCAGGCGAGGAGGCTCATGAGGATCCTAGCGTTGTCCTTGGTACGCTCCTTGTTAATTGCCATCCGGCATCTGTTCTTTTCGATACTGGAGCATCTCATTCATTCATATCTGAGAGCTATGCTCGATTGCATAACACAACATTCTGTGACATGCCCACTTCCATGGTAATTCAAACTCCGGGTTCCAAATGGCAAACTTCTAGAGTAAGCCATGGGAATGAAATTCTTGTCGATAGACTTGTCTTCCTTGCATCTTTAATAGCTCTCAAGTCCTCGGACATAAACATCATCTTGGGTATGGACTGGATGTCAGCTCATTATGCTAAGATTGATTGTGCCACTAGAACCGTTCAACTTACTCACCCATCGGGCAAGACAGTCAATGTCTTAACTCGAGTGGCCAAGCGCCAGCTTTACTCCCTAAATGCCAACCCCCTTCCAGACCTTGAAGATATTCCGGTAGTCCGGGACTTTCCGGATGTCTTTCCAGAAGAACTGCCAGGTGTTCCACCTGACAGGGATGTCGAGTTTGTGATAGACCTTGTTCCAGGAACCGTTCCAATTTCTAGAAGACCCTATAAGATGGCACCCTTAGAACTAGCCGAGCTTAAGAACCAACTCGATGAGTCCTTGAAAAAGGGTTTCATCCGTCCTAGTTCCTCTCCTTGGGCTTGCCCCGTCCTCTTCGTCAAAAAGAAGGATGGAACGGATCGGATGGTTGTAGATTACCGACCTGTCAACTTGGTCACTATCAAGAACAAGTATCCGCTTCCCAGGATCAACGATCTGTATGACCAGCTCGCTGGATCCTCAGTCTTTTCCAAGATGGATTTGAGGTTGGGCTACCATCAAATCAAAATCAGAAACGGGGACATTCCCAAAACGGCCTTTGTTACTCGTTATGGCCAATACGAGTACACTGTTATGTCCTTCGGTTTAACCAATGCCCCAGCCACCTTCTCTCGGTTAATGAACTCGGTCTTCATGGAGTATTTGGATAAATTCGTCGTAGTATACCTCAATGACATACTCATCTACTCCAAGAATGAAGAGGAACATGCCGAACATCTAAGGCTGGTATTGACGAAACTTCGAGAGCATCGCCTTTATGCCAAATTCTCCAAGTGTGAATTTTGGTTGCCAGAAGTGACCTATCTAGGCCATGTAATCTCTGGTAAGGGTATTGCTGTCAATCCCGAGCGAGTTCAAGCCGTCCTTGATTGGACTCCACCTGAGACGGTCAAGCAAGTTCGGAGCTTCCTTGGCTTAGCGAGCTATTGCCGCCGCTTCGTCGAGAATTTCTCCAAGGTTGCTAAACCTCTAACCGAACTCCTCAAGAAAGATAAAAAGTTCAACTGGACCCCACAGTGCGAGTTCAGCTTTCAGGAACTGAAAAGACGCCTGACATCTGCTCCCGTACTGGTACCACCAGATTTCTCCAAGGACTTTATTATCTATTGCGATGCCTCACGACAAGGACTAGGTTGCATACTCATGCAAGATCGTCAGGTAATTGCCTATGCTTCACAGCAATTACACCCACATGAGGAAAATTATCCCACACATGATCTAGAGCTTGTAGCTGTAGTCCATGCACTTAAAACTTGGCGACATTACCTCCTCGGTAATCGTTGCGAGATCTTCACCGATCACCAAAGTTTGAAATATATTTTCACCCAACCGGATTTGAATCTTAGGCAACGACGTTGGGTCGAGTTGATCTCGGATTACGACTTAGGAATAACTTACACCCCGGGCAAAGCCAATGTCATGGTTGATGCGCTAAGTCGTAAATCTTATTGTAACAACCTAATGTTACAACAAAGTCAACCACTTCTCCATGAGGAATTTCGTAAGCTTAGTCTTCACATTGTTCCTCGAGGATTCCTATCCACCCTGGTGGCGAAGCCTAACCTTACGGATCAAATCATAACTACCCAGAAACGTGATAAGGGCATATCCCGGATTAAGAAAAACATTGCTAGCGGAGTTGCTAAATGTTTTTCCATGGATGAGCGAGGTGTTGTCTTCTTCGAGAATCGCTTGGTGGTTCCCAAGAAACAACATTTATGCTAGTTGATTCTTAAGGAAGCTCATGAATCCCCTCTCACCATTCATCCCGGTAGTACCAAAATGTATCAAGACCTACGCCAGAGGTTTTGGTGGACTAGGATGAAGAGAGAAATTTCTCAATACATTGCTAGCTGCGACGTCTGTCGTCGTGTTAAAGCAGAGCATCAACGGCCTGCTGGCACCCTTCAACCTTTGGCTATTCTTGAGTGGAAATGGGATAAAATCAGTATGGATTTCATTACTGGGTTTCCCAGGACCAAGGGAGGGAATAATGCCATCTTCGTCGTGATCGACCGTCTTTCCAAAGTAGCCCATTTCCTACCTGTTTGTGAGAGTATCACCGCTAGCCAGCTAGCTGATTTATACATCTCCTAAATAGTGTATCTTCATGGTGTCCCATTGGAAATTAACTCAGACCGTGGGAGTCTCTTCACCTCTCGATTTTGGGGAAGTTTCCAAAATGCTATGGGAATTTGTCTCTCTTTTAGCACCGCCTTCCATCCTCAATCAAGTGGTCAAGTAGAGCGAGTCAATCAAATTTTAGAAGATATGCTCCGAGCTTCTGTCATCTCATTCGGAATGGGTTGGGAGAAATGCCTTCCATTCACGGAGTTTGCTTATAACAATAGTTATCAAGCTAGCTTGGGCAAAGCTCCTTTCGAAGTTCTCTATGGACGAAAATGTCGAACGCCTCTTAACTGGTCAGAAACTGGGGAAAGACAACTCTTTGGCCCAGATATGATCCAGGAAGCAGAAGAGCAGGTTCGCGTTATTCGTGAGAAATTGAAAACGGCCCAATCTCGCCAAAAGAGTCAATATGACCGCAAGCATAAGCCTATGTATTATGAAGTTGGCGAGAAGGCTTACCTTCGGGTTACACCTTTAAAGGGAACCCATTGATTCAGTATCAAGGGCAAGTTGGCTCCTCGTTATATTGGACCCTTTCGCATTCTTGCCAAACAAGGAGAAGTTTCCTACCAATTGGAACTACCTTCGCATCTTTCCAGAGTTCACGATGTCTTCCGCGTTTCTCAACTCAGGCATTGCTTCGCGGATCCTATCCGTGGAGTGGACCACGAAACGCTTGATCTACAAGATAACCTCTCATATCAGGAATATCCCGTTCGTATCCTTGATCAAGCCGAGCGTACCACTCGACGCCATAATATCAAGTTTCTCACGGTTCAATGGTTACACGATTCCGAGCAAGAAGCTACTTGGGAAAGGGAGGATCGTCTTCGACTCGATTACCCCACCTTCTTCCCGGCGGATTCTAAATCTCAGGACGAGATTCATTTGAGTGGGGGTGAGTTGTCACATCCTAGCTAGTCATGCTTTAGAATGTTGCATCATGTCTACCTTTCATCAGAAACTTGAATTGGGGAAGACAGAACCCCCAGCACCCCCTCTGGAATCAACTAAGGTTTACTAAAAATATTTTCAATGAACCTAAAATGCCCTTCTAAAAAGTTCACTCTCTTTGTCTTGGGTTAGAACCTCTGGCAAAATTGGTGCACAATTTTCTAGGTCAACAGAAGGTCATTGAATTAAATCATATGTAATTTGCATTTGGGCATTTGAATGCTAGTAAATATTTTAAATGCTCAAATAATTCTGAAGATAAGTGTGGGCTGTTGGAAATATTCTAAACAGAGCCTCTGATTATTTTCAGGATTTTTAGAAGTGCCTAGCTATTTTTAATAAAGCCACAAACCTACAGAAAAATAGAAAAACAAAAATTAAAAGAGAGGGAGAGAACTTACCTGGCCGGAGTTCGGGCATGCACAGAAACGGCGTTAGGAGGCACAGCAGGAGTTGCAACTAGTTTCTGGTGTTTGTAGGTTATGTGTTGGCGGCCGTGCGTAGCACTGACCCTAGGGGTGGGCTATGATGTGGTAGATACACCGTGCCACGGTGTACCGAGTCGCCCGTTTGGTGTCTCGGGAACCCTGCACACATCGTTTGGGGTCGTTGAGGACACCCCGGCCGGATTTCCTTGCGGATGGAACCTGAATAGGCGACAAGCCTGGACTAGAGACTTGTGCGGTTAGTCAGGTCGTGGTCTACACCCACGTCGGTTTTCGCTTGAAGTCTGCCGAGCACATGTCGTGTGCAGACGCTAAGTGGTGGAAACATGTGTGATGAAGTACACCCCTGCAGGGTATAAAACTATTCGAATAGCCGTGTCCGCGGTAAAGGACTACTTGGTTGCCTATACAGTTCATAGACAAGTTAATGGATACTACTAAAAGACTCAAGATAAGTGTGAGTACCGAGGATGGCCCTCTCGTAGGATGACGAGGGAGGATCCCCGGTGGAGTATTGTGTTGGTGATTAGTGGACTCGTGTGCGAAAACTATTTTACTAGTGGTGTCCCGTAGGATAGCTTAGCCAATAGTCAAAGCTGGCTTGCTGCAATAACTCCACCACCTTCTTGAGAATGAGCATGTATAGTAGGATCTGTTGTAAGACTTGCTGAGTACCTTTGTACTCATGTTGCTTTAATTACTGTTTTCAGACGACAACACCGCCCCCTCCGACGGATTTTATGTAGACCTTGACGTCGATGAGTGACTTGCCACCCAGGTGGTGATTCTGGCCATGAAGGGCCCTATGTAGATAGACAGGCTTCGTCAAGCCTTCTTTCTTGCTAGTGTCTGTACTCAGACTAATTTGCTTCCACATGTGCTGGTATGCTTGTATGACTTGAGTGCCGGGTCATGTGACCCCTACCTGTATGAACATGTTATGTATGGCTCTCTGGAGCTTGAAATAAAGTACTTTGAGTCGTAGAGTTTTGTTGTGATGCCATGTTGTATTTACACATATCGAGCATATTGTGTGTATGATTGTAATGCTTGGTATGTGTGGGATCCGACAGTCTAGTTGTTTATCCTTGGCAGCCTTTCTTATGGGGAAATGTAGTCTAGTGCTCCATGAGCCATAGTAGTCCACTACAGCCCGGTTCACCGGAGTCCTGCTAGCCCAGCACTACTGCTCAGGACACTTGACTGGCCCGCATGTGATTCACTTCGTTCCTATGTCTGTCCCTTCGGGGAAATGTCACACGGTGAGTTCCGGAGTCCTGCCTAGCCTACTACAGCCCGGGTTCCCCGGAGTCCTGTTAGCCCAGTGCTACAGCCCAGATTCACACGCTGATGACCGACATGCTCGATGTGATTCATGTATGCCTGTCTCCATAGGGCTGTGCCGCTTTGGGTTCACGACTAGCCATGTCGGCCCGGGTTCTCTGTCATATGGATGCTAGCGACACTATCATATGCGTGAGCCAAAAGGCGCAAACGGTCCCGGGCCATGGTAAGGCGACACCCATGGGGATACTGTGCGTGAGGCCGCAATGTGATATGAGGTGTTACCGGCTAGATCGATGTGACTTGGAATCGGGGTCCTGACATTTATTCAATCGAATTAACTTTTTTACTAGGAGGAGCTCTTTCGGTATGCCATTGTGAATAATTTGCCACAATGTTATCAAGCAATTTGGTGGCTTCACCCAAAGTAATTTCCGTAAAAGTACCACCCACGGTGGAATCTAAAAGATTACGAGAAACAAAAGTCAACCCCGCATAAATTTTTTGTATGATCATCCAAAGATTTAACCCATGAGTTGGGCAGTTCCTTAGCATCATTTTCATCCTTTCCCAATATTGTGCAACATGCTCATGTTCAAGTTGCTTGAAATTCATAATCTAGGTTCTAAGGGATATAATTTTTGCGGGTGAAAAATATTTAGTAATAAAAGCATCTATGCACTTATTCCAATAATCTATACTATGGCAAGGCAACGAAGAAAACTAATTTTTAGCATGAGCTTGCAAAGAAAACAGAAATAATTTCAACTTCACTACATCATTGTCCACATCTTTTTTCTTTTGCATGTCGCATAATTCCACGAATGTGTTAAGATGGGACGTGACATCCTCGTTAGGAGTACTGGAAAATTAATCTTTCATAACAAGATTCAGCAAAGCTATATTAATATCACAAGACTCCGGACTAGTGGCGGGAGGAGTAATCGGAGTGCCAATAAAATCATTGTTGTTGGTATTGGATAAATCACACAACTTGGTGTTCTCTTGAGTCATTATGGTTGCGCAACAAGATTGCACTCAAAAACATATCCGGCAAGAAAACGGCGAACGAAAAAGAGAGCGAATAAAACAACAAATTTTTGTGAAGTGGGGGAGAGGAAAACAAGATGCAAATGGTAAATAATGTGAATTTGCGAGGAGATGAGATTTGTGATTAGGAACCTAGTACCCGGCCACGATCCAGAAATTGGCACGTGGCTGGGAGACTATCTTGACTTGATCCTGCCCAGCACGGCGCAGAAATTCCTTTTGATGTCTGCTAGACTACATCGGTATTTCCCCAAACAGAAAGGGATGATGCAGCACATCAACGGTAGGTATTTCCCTTACTGATGAGACCAAGGTTAACGAACCAGTAGGAGAACCAAGCAACACTACATAGACAGCACCTGCACACAAATAACAAATACTCTCAACCCGACGTGTTAAAAGGGGGTGTTAATCCCTTTCGGGTAATGGCCACAAAAATTGGCAAACGGACATGATAAAAATATGATAGATAGGATAAATAGAACTCGAATAAAATAAATTGCAGAAAGGTATTTTTGTAATTTTGATTTAATAGATCTGAAAATAAAAGGCAAATAAAATAGATCGTGAAGGCAAATATATTAAAGAATAGACCTAGGGGCCGTAGGTTTCACTAGTGGCTTCTCTCGAGAAAAATAGCAAGCGGTGGGTAAACAAATTACTATTGGGCAATTGATAGAAATTCAAATAATCATGACTTTATCCAGGCAATGATCATTATATAGGCATCACGTCCAAGATTACTAGACCGACTCCTGCCTGCATCAACTAGTATTACTCCACACATCGACCGCTATCCAGCATGCATCTAGTGGATTAAGTTCATGTTGAAACAGATTAATGCACTAAGAACGATGACATGATGTAGACAAGATCTATTTATGTAGAAATAGACCCCATCTTGTTATCCTTAATCGCAACGATACATACATGTCTGTTCCCATTCTGTCACTGGGATCAATCACTTTAAGATCGGACCCATCACAAAGCACATCTTCCCATTGCAAGATAAATAGATCAAGTTGGCCAAATAAAACTCAAATATCGGAGAAGAAGTACGAGGCTATAAGCAATCATGCATATAAGAGATCAAAGAAGACTCAAATAACTTTCATGGGTAAAAAGAGGTAAATCAGATCATAAACTCAAAGTTCATCGGATCCCAACAAAAACACTGCAAAAGAATTACATCATATGAATTTCCAAGAGACCATTTGTATTGAGAATCAAGCGAGAGAGAGGAAGCCACCTAGCTACTAACTACGGACCCAAAGGTCTACAAAGAACTACTCACACATCGTTAGAGAGGCACCAATGGACAACATGGTGTCATGATTGGATCTGATGTTTCTAGAACTTGCGGTGGCTATAATTAATTTTCGTCGACTCCCCTAGGGTTTATGCAATATTGGGGTATTTATAGAGCAAAGAGGCGGTCCTGGGGCCACACGTGGTGGGCACAGCCCACCAGGGGACGCCTGGGCCTCCAGGCGCGCCCTAGAGGGTTGTGCTCCCCTCAAAGCACCCTGAGGCGCTTCTCCGGCACATTGGATGTCTTCTGGCCCAAAAAAATTCATAAAAAGTTTCGCTGGGTTTGGACTCCGTTTGATATTGATTATATGCGATGTAAAAAACATGCAAAAACAGCAACAGGCACTTGGCACTATGTCAATAGGTTAGTACCAAAAAATGATATAAAACGACTATGAAATGATTATAAAACATCCAAGAATTATAATATAACACCATGGAGCAATCAGAAATTATAGATACGTTGGAGACGTATTAGTAAGCCGACCATGAATTGTACTTTGGTGCGACGGGCTCTATGGCATAAACATCCCAAAGTGCTCGTTTCTTCTTCTGTTTGGGGATGTGAGTGACATAGATCATGTTCACGTCCTTCACCTCGGGAGGGAATTGTTTCTGGCCTCTATTGTTTAGACACCGAGGTTCGTCCTCATCTTTGCTACAAAGATGGCTTTATTTGGACCCACCGTCGCCATTTTTCTGGCCTGCTTGAAGACCCAGCAGTTCTGATTGATATGATTTGCAGGTTTATCCGAGGTGCCATGGTCTGGCATGGTCTATCGAGGATTTTGTCCAGCTAGCTGGGTCCATCCTTGTTCCCTTTAAAGGCTTATTTTTCTATCCAGCTACAGGGTTGTTGAACCCAACATTAACCGTGACATCCTCGGTGTCGCTCCCACCATTCTTATGCATAGACTTATTCTTATTGTGCCTAGGCTTATCATCGCCATCGCGGGCTTCTGAGGTGCCACCAGCCTCACCGTTGTGAGAACTGCGGGGCAGCCAACTATCCTCTCCAGTGTAAAACGGGTCATACGTGAGCTAAAGGCTTCCATGGTCCTCAACTTATCCTTCCCAAGCCTGTGTGCAAGCTAGTCATCCCAGTTACTATGCTAGAATGCGGTGATCGCCTCGGCGTTGGGGCAGTCAACTATATGTTTCTTTTTGGTTAGAACCTGATTCCAAAATTTCCTAGCCGACTCACTAGGTTGTTGAATAATGTGGCTGAGGTCGTCAGCGTCCGGAGGTTGGACGTAAGTGCCCTGGAAGTTTGCTCTAAAGGCATCCTTGAGTGTTTCGCAGCTCCCGATAGAGTGAGGAGGCAAACTATTCAACCAATGCCTCACTGACCCCTTGAGTTTGAGTGACGAGTATTTAATGGCATGGAGATCATCTCCATTGGCCATGTGGATGTGTGGGAGGAAATCTTCGATCCACATGGCTGGATCGGTCATTCCATCATATTGCTCGATGTTAATTGGTTTGAACCCATCCAGGAACTGATGTTCCATGACCTTGTCTGTCAAACAAATAGGGTGAGCGGGTCCTCGAAACCGAGTAGTGTCGTTCCAGACGTTGGGAGACATTCGAGCATGCGATTGGTCCCGAGCCCGACTGTGCCTATCCAGTCAGGTCTCGTAGCCATCAAGCCAAGAAGGTGCACGCCCCCTTGATCCGTACATGGACCGAGTAGGTGCTCGATTTGCTTCTATTCGCCGTCGTGTGTCGTAGGGCTCGGGGTATTGAATAGGCTCTTTGTCATGATGGGGTCTTGTTTTTTGGCCATGTATATTTGCCCTTGTTGGCCTATTGCGCCCTCTAGGGAGTCGATCAGGTTGATCTCCAGACTGCTTGTTAAGAGCACATTATCACTGACATTTTCATCGAATTCTGGTAGTAGACGCCCATGGGAATAATATTTAGGCGCGGTATGGCTCCGTTCCTCAAGATGTTGCTCGCCCGAAAGGATTTCTACCCACTTGTCATTCAGCGCGTTCTGATCGGATTGCAGTTGTTGCTGCTTCCTCTTGATACTCCTGGTAGTGACTACCAGGCTCCGTCTGAACCGTTCTTGCTCAAAAGGGTCCTCGGGGAGTACATAGTCCTTGGTTTCGAGGCTCTCATCCTCCTCGGATTCAGGTAAATATTTTTTGTCGGCCCCGTCGGAGAGATCATCGGGGTCCTCATCTTCATGGACTCCTGCGAGCTTGTTTTGCTGTCTTGGGGAGGCTTGAATGTCCTCTCATTGGTTATCAGTTTTGTCGCCCGCTGCGCCATTGTCAGTGGTGACGTTGTCGTGCCTGCTAGGACCCCATTGGTATCTTTGACGTGCCTGCGTCGGTGCCTTGATGGGTTCTTAGGTGTGTCCACCATATATACATCATAAGTGGATGTTATAGTCCATCTTCTAGTGTTAGCCGAAGGCGTAGTGGTTTCTGGAGTACCGTCGACATCTTCATCCATGTCGGTGGCCTCCTCATAGTCTAACTATCGGTTGAGTTATTGATCATGGCGACTAGGTGGGTGGTGGGTGGGTTGGAAATTTCCCTGTCCTCAGCTTTAAGTCCGATCCCATCATAGACAGCCTCCTCATAGTCTAACTATCGGTTAAGTTATTGATCGTGGCGACTAGGTGGGTGGTGGGTGGGTTGGAAATTTCCCTGTCCTCAGCTTTAAGTCCGATCCCATCATAGACCAAAGTCTGATCATTTAATATTGATAAACTCTGAATGCAATCCAACATCTCATTAAGGTCGGACAGATCTTCAGTTTTTATGGCATGTCCAGAGGCCGGGCAGACTCGAACCATGATCCAGGCGCTAATTGACGTGAGGTCGGAGTCTTGGCTGGCCCATTTTTACTGTCGGCCACCAGTTGGGAGATTAGATCCATACTTGATGTAGGGTCCATGTTTGAACTCAGATTGGGTTCGGGGCCTGACTTGATGGTGAGGACCTCACCTGGTGTGGCTGCAACCGATTCCTTGGATGGGACCAAACCAATCGGGCGGCCGGATCCGAGGTTCAGATTCGAGATCGGTCTAGGGATTGAGCCTGCGGCAACCGACGGGTCTTTGGTTAGGCCTAAAGCCCATCCAGAAAGAACAAGCTCACCATGGGAATCCGCAGTGTAGTCCCAGCTTTCCAAAGTTACCACCTGGTCCAGGGCGAAGTTCTCGATGGGTGCGAGATGGCCCGTTCAGTCAGCATGAAGAACCAAGCTGCCAAACAAGAATAGTTGGCGAGGGAAAAAGATGTCATCCTGGCCAACATTGCAATTCATCCACGAATTTACCATTGATCTTTTCTTTGATCGCACGACCGAACTCTCAATGAAAGCACCAAGTGGTAAAACCGGCAGACCTGAGGGGAGGCAGTCTGGAGTTGTGAATCTCGGATCAATGGTTAACAAGGGACGAAGGAGACAATATTTACCTAGGTTCAGGTCCTCTCGAAGAGGTAATACCCTACGTCCTTCTTTCATTGTATTGATGGCTGTGTATTGATGACGCACAAGTATAGGGGATCAATCGTAGTCCTTTCGATAAGTAATATAAGAGTGTCAAACCTAACGAGGAGCAGAAGGAAATGACAAGTGGTTTTCAACAAGGTAATTTCTTCAAGCACTGAAATTATTGGTAATGAATAGTTTGATAGCAGGTAATTTGTAACAAGAAAATAACAGTAACGGTAAATAAATTGCAGCAAGGTAGCCCAAGGATAGACCAAAACGGTCTCTTATAATAAGCAAAGCGTTCTTCAGGTATGCGGTAATTTCATCTAGTCACTTCCACAATGTTGGTTTGATCTGTTTTCGCTAGTTTGATAATTTGATATGTGGGTGGACCGGTCCTTAGGTGGTGTTCTTACTTGAATAAACCTCCTACTTATGATTAACCCCCACGCATGCATCTGCAACTATGAGAAAAGTATTAAGATAAAAATCTAACAATAGCATTAAACTTTTGGATCCAAATCGGTCCCTTACGAAGTACTCCATCCGTTCCAAATTATTTGTCGTGGTTTTAGTTCAAATTAAAACTACGATGAGTAATTTGGAACGAAGTGAGTAGCGCATAAACTAGGGTTTAAGCTTCTGTCACTCTAGAAACCCATCATGTAATAACTACTCCACAATGCATTCCCTTAGGCCCAAGTATGGTGAAGCGCCATGAAGTCGACGTTCACATGACACCACTATCAGAATCACAACATACATATCGTCAAAATATCAAACACATATCAAGTTCACATGATTACTTGCAACATGACTTCTCCCGTGACCTCAAGAACAAAAGTAACTATTCACAAATGATAATCATGCTCAAGATCAAAAGGGTATTAAATAGCATAATGGATCTGACCAGATAATCTTCCACCAAATAAACCATAGAGTAATCAGCTACAAGACGTAATCAACACTACTAGTCACCCACATGTACTAATCTGAGGTTCCGGTACAAAGATTGAACACAAGAGATGAACTAGCACTACAAAAAAAGGCACAGCCGTGACATTTTGGGTTGAACGATTTTTTTTCTGTCATGCTTATGACACTTCTAAGATGATAATTGTGACAAAAACCCGGTATCATCATAGATGTGGTGCGCTCCTACTTCCATGCCAGAAAATCATGATTGAAAATGGGCTTTTCGTCCTGGGCAGGAAGGAGACGTAATTGCATGACATTTTTTGTGCCGTCCATGACGGAAAAAACCGTGGTACAAGCGAGGGCGAGGAATATATCGGGGAGTGCCCGGTTAGGGTTGCTGGTCGGGGCTGAGCGATGCTCGTTTCTCTCATACACGTACCACAGGCCATGCGTTAATGAACCCACGCGATCGATCGATCCCAGGCTGTTAACTGAACCCGATCGAGCGATTCCTTCACAAGAGATGAACAGTGAGCGTTGTTGGGGGGGGGGGGGTTGGATGAACAGTTCCTGGTTGGGGTTGGATGAACAGAACCCTGTGGTAGTAGAGGTCATTGCCGCTGGATGAACAGGACCCCATGGAGAGGGTTGGTTGAACAATAGCGGGTGGAGGGCTGGTTGAACAGTAGCCCGTGGAGGGGTGGTTGAACAGGACCCCGTGGAGAGGGCTGGTTGAACAGTAGCTGGTGGAGGAGCGGTGGAGGCTGGATGAATAGGAGCCCGTGGATGAACAGTAGTTGGCGGAGGCTTGAGGAGGTCGATGTTGGATCAACAGTACCCCGTGGAGGCAGTAGACGGTGGATGAATAGTAGCCCGTCGAGTCCCTTCTTCGGTATGCCACACCCCTCCCGATGAACAGGACCAACATTTTGACTGTAGGACGTCAAAGAGAAGTCCGTTTCCTCCGTTTTGCGGTATGCCACACCTCTCTGGATGAATAGGACTCCCATTCCGACCGTAGAGCTCCAACACAAGTCTGTTTCCTCAGTTTTGCTGCACGCCACACCCCTCCCGGTGAACAGGATGTTGTTTCGACCGTAGGCGGTCGAACACAAGGCCGTTTCCTCAGTTCTGCGGTACGCCAGGCCTCGTTTCGGCTGTTCCATCCAAGCCGGTTGGCTCCCGATGAACACGACGCATTCCGCCTCCCGATGAACACGAAGATGTAGTTTCTCCGTTCCGACCCAGCCATGTACATGATCCCTGGCCGTACGTATGCGTGAATAGGCGTTCGAGACCCCGCCCGTATGTACGTACGTCGTTGTATTTACTTTATTGCACCCTAGATGTACGTACGTGTACATGTTATGTCCACACCTCTACTCTGACACGTGCCCTTCCTTACTCGGCCACGGTTCATCGATATAGCCTGTAGACAGATCGATCGACCAGTATGTACGTACACGTTCACGACCAGAATGACAAAATGCTACGTACGCTTCTTCCAGGTGGGTCCTGACTGTCAAGGAGGATAAGGAGGCACTTCCTTGCGTGCGAAGATGTAGATGGTGGGTCCCAGCTGTCAGGGGGGAATATTTTTTTGCGAAATACGGTGGCCCGTTCGGTGGGTCCTTGCTGTCAGGTGGAGGAATCATTATTTTGTGCATAATAAGGTTGCACTTCCTTGTTGCAGCCATGGACCCACTTGTCAGCCTCTCCATGTACAGTACTCTTCTGATGGAAGTTGTTCCCTGACCACATTGACCACGCCGCACCGAGAGCACCAAGTCGATGGATGATGGCAAGGCCTAGGAAGGGGTCAACACGGAGCTGGGGAAGACGCAGCAGTGGATGTCCATGCGAAGAGGAGTATGAGGGTTCACTGGTTTGGCTGCGGTGTGAGGCTGCCATCGCCGCAAAATAACAGGGGGTGTGGGTGAGTAGAGGGATGGCCTGACCAGAGGTTGGAGTAGGGGTGGTCAGGCCTCTGCGGCAGCACAACCGGCCACGGGAGGCAGGACCAGGTGGCACGGTCGGCGCTAGTTTGGGCGGCTGGAGCAAGAAGACCAGAGGTTGAAGAAGCACGACGACAGTTGGATGGAAATCATACGGTCACCGCACCTAGAATCGTTTATATTGACTCAGTTGACAAAGCCCTGCGTCCGCGTCAACTTAGTAGGCCCACAAGTCAGCCTCGAAATATGGTGGGACCGACCTAGCAATGGGGCTATTCATTATTTTTGTGCGTAATAGCTGGTGGATCCGAGCTATCAGCGAGGGGAATGTTTTTTTCGCCAAATACAGAGGCTCTTCCTGTGGGTCCCGGCTATGAGGAGGAGGAAACATTATTTTGCGCGTAATAAGGAGGAACTTCGTACACGCAAAAAAAAGGAGCCACTTCCTTGCATGCGAACGTGGGCCAAACTATCAGCCTCTCTACGTACAGTACTCTTCCGATGGATGTCATTCATTGAGCATGCCATGCCGAGAGCACCAAGGTGGTGGATGACAATGAGGCCAAGTAAGGGAACGACCCAGAGTCGAGGAAGACTCGGAAGTTGTTTCCCACACAGAGTGGGTACGAGGGTTTACTTGTTCGGACGCAGTGTGAGGCTGCTGTCACCGGAGAATAACAGGAGGTGTGGGTGAGTAGAGGGATAGCCAGGCTCGGGATGCTAATATGGTGGGGACATGAGACCTGCCAGGCAGCGCAGCAGGCCACGGGAGGCGGGAGCAGGCAGTTCCATCAGCGCTAGTTTGGGCGACTAGAGCAGGAAAATCAGAGACTGAAGAAGCACGATTGTCGTTAGATTGACATCTAACAGTCTGATGCTGGTAGAGTCGATTGTTGACTAAGTTTCTTTTTTTGAGAAACCTTTTGTACGCATGAACTTAGTAGGCCCACAAGTCAGCCTCCAAATCTAAGGCCGACAACATAGAGCCCATTTGCTATTTTTTTAATAATTTGCAGCCCATTTGCTAATTCTTAAGGAATTTATTATAGCCCATTTTTTGTGCAGGACCAGGGTCAAAAAGTTCAACCTTATTTTGCATATTTCGGTGGAGTCCGAACTGTTTTAATCTAGAAATGATAAAAATTTAATTTTTAAGAACTTATTGATTTGCCAAAAAATCATTTAGTTTTTCTAAGAAAATAAGACATGGGACAATTGAGTTGGTTTAAGGGAAATTCGGTGGTAAAAAAATCAGTGCTGGGAAGGAAAAAAAATAAGGATGTAAATATGAAAAGAGAACTTTATGTATTTTCAATATAATAATACATGTATATGAACTAGTAAAACTATAGGTAGAGATTAGAAAATGGAAGTAGGACATGGCGTTTTAAGAGGAAAATAGAACTGAGTTGTGTGTTTGATTCAGTAAAAAAACTGCCTGTGGATGTTCTAAGATAAAATCTAACAAACGCTGGCGGGCCAGATTCCAGAAGATACCTGCTGGATCTTTGTGCCCCATTGTCGTCATGGGCTGGGCCTGTTAAAAACAAAATCAAGCCTGGTCAGTCTACAGCCCAATTGAAAATTGCTCGACCTGAACAAACAATATACCTCCTGGATCCCAGTTATTAGTCTGTACTTGCAGAATTCTCTCGTTTATTGAGTACATTGAAGACTTCATGGGTTTCACCATGTCAGACATCAGCATTATTTTCCCATCATAATAATAAGTGCATGCACTTGCTTGCATATGGCCATGAACTTGCTGGTTCCGTACTGTTAGGCTCTGTATGGACAGCCGTCTTATGGTTCCATGGACGAATTTCATGCAAATTGGATGCTTTTCAATGAAAGCAGACTAAATTCATAGCATTTTACATATTTATTTTCATTATGGAATATATTACATATTTCAACTAATAATAACGGACTAGGCCTTTTTTAGTCCATGGGAGGCGCTTCAGGATCGAGGTCGCGACACTTAACTATTCTGGAAGGCCCAAATCCATCACTCCTCTCTTTTAACAATTTGCAGCTGGGCTTGGCATGCCACAGCCCAGTTCCGATGTGCTGCGTCCCAACTATCAGCCTGTGAAACCGGATGGATCCCCTGCGTACTTAGAAGATGTAAACAATTTGGGGAACTAGGAATTCAAATGGCAGGTGCTTATGCTACACATCAAATAAAAATCAGGTGCCTGAAAATTCATTTCGAAAAATTGATTGTCAGAAGCAAATGCCAAGTTAATACCAAAAGATCATTAACAACAATACCAACTTGCAGACAACCAGGTAGTACAAGTACCAATACCAAACTAACTTATACTCTTTTAGTCCTAGCCCTAGTGTTCTTCTGGTAGAAAATCTTGCAGAGGACTAGCTCCTGCTCCTTCTCTTGCTACAGGTCCCCGAGGTGGTACTGGTGCATCACCTAGTTGGTCCGCTGGTGGTCGAAGTTCTTGTGGTGTGCAGCACCAGAAACTTTTTGCTGTCCGTTTGCCGACCGTTGAGC
The DNA here is from genome assembly GCF_018294505.1 of Triticum aestivum. NCBI lineage: Eukaryota > Viridiplantae > Streptophyta > Magnoliopsida > Poales > Poaceae > Triticum > Triticum aestivum. Next base: position 162,453,372 of record NC_057794.1, read on the forward strand.
ATCACCGGCAAGGTATTGCTGGTCTTGTGCCACATCACGTGCATGCCACACTCCGACAGTATCTTGCAACGCGTCCACGTGCCCCTTTAGAATGCCCTGGAGTTGCGCTAGAAGAAATGCTTGCTTAGGCCACTCAGTGTGATACCTGCAGTATTGTCGAATATAGGTTTTAGTTTACGGAGTTGGTAGTTTTTTCATAACATCTTTGGCATGTTGCAGTCACTTGTTTCACCTTTAATTAACTTTCAAATTGTAATTGCTTCACTAGGTGTGCGTCTAAAAAGAAAAATAGAGCTATAAACAAATGAATATGTTTGTGCAAGCAGACGGTCGATCGGTGTCTGACCTGGAAGTTTCTCGGGATGGGTGTAGCATATGTCGTGCTCGCTGTCAGTGGTTGGTATGAACAAATTGATGAGAGGGTGAGATCTCGCGCTGTCAGCACTTACTTTGGCCTCAAGGTGCTCGATCAGCTCCTGATCTGTGGGATCGAACTTGACGCCAGCCGGCAGCACCGGCTAATCCTTCTTGGACTTGCATCGGTTAATTCCAGTTATATGATACTCAATGTATGACCAATCGATTGTTTTAAGTGAATGATGAAAGATTTTGACAGATAAGTGGTACTCCAAATCTGAAGTCCACAATACCCGAACATGCCGCCTGGACTCTTGTGTCACCTCACGTGCAGCGTGTTGTCACATCAATTCAATGTGAGGACATGATGAATAATTGGACCGACGTATACTAGTACTACTATTATACTACTTACTAGTCGTATTTAGTGTCACATTTTAACCATAGGTTTAACTAACAAAATGTCAATGCATGTCACCGAAAATTATACCATTGGAAACTATGTTCAAATACGAATCAAACGATACAATTTTCTTTGACATGCATTAACATTTAGTTAGTTAAATTTATGGTAAAAATTTGACACAAATTACGAAGAGGACCACTAAGCCAGGAGGGAGTAGTAGTACGAGTAGCGCAATATAAGGTATAAACTACTGGAATCAGGATCTTTGTCGTCAGCTAGGTCTTTGCCGTCCGCTAGCTGATGGCAAAGAAGGTCTTTGACATAAGCTTACAGAAAGCCGAGGGAAAAGAAAGAGCGGATGTCAAAGAGGACGTTTGCCGTCAGCCTTCCCTTTGTCGCCTGCTAGCAGACAACATAGAAGCTTTGCCGTCTGCTAGCAGACGGCAAAGAGGGAAGGTGGCCCACAAACGAGAACCACCTAACGACCACTTCATTTGCCGTCCGCTAGCCGACGGCAAAGGTTCTTTGCCATCCGCTAGCGGACGGCAAAGAGAATAGCCAACCTAAAAGCCATTTCCCCCCGGCCCCACCCCACTATCTACGCTCTTTGATGTCTGCTAGCAGAGTGCAAAGAAATTAAACCTAACTAAAAATGGTCTCCCCGCACCCCACCCATGTCTCTCTCCCTCACTGCACCGCCCCAATGCCCCACCGCTGACCCCCACCGAACCCACCGCCGCCGACACCCACCGACCCCGCCGCCCCCGACCACCACCATAGTCGACGCCCCCGACCCCCACCGCCCCGCCGCCCGTTGCCGCTCCGCCCCCCACCGCCCGGCGCTTATCTCTGCGCCACCGACCCCCCGCTGCCTCGGCGCCCCGCCTCTTAGGCCACCCGCCGCCCGGTGCTCCGCCCCCCGCCACTCGGCGACGCTCTACCCTGCCTTTTTTCTGTTTTTTGTTTAGGTTAATTAGTCGGTTAGTTAGTTAGTTAGTTTTTTAGGTTAATTAATTATTTATTTTACCCTAATGTACATGGGTTAATTAGTTAGTTAGTTATTTTTTAGGTTAATTACTTAGTTAGTTTCTTTAGGTTAATTACTTAGTTAGATATAAGCCCAAGAACAAGAAAAGAAAGAAAGAAACAAGACCTAAAACAACTAGGAGGAGAAAACATTGAAAAAAGAAGAAGAAGAAGAAGAAGAAGAAGAAGAAGAAGAAGAAGAAGAAGAAGAAGAAGAAGAAGAAGAAGAAGAAGAAGAAGAAGAAGAAGAAGAAGAAGAAGAAGAAAAATAAGAAGAAGAAGGAGAAGAAGAAGAAGAAGAAGAAGAAGAAGAAGAAGAAGAAGAAGAAGAAGAAGAAGAAGAAAGAAAAGGTAGAAAAGAAGAAAAAAAAGTAGATTTTAGTTTATTTTAGGTTAATAGATTTTAGTTTATTTTAGGTTAGTAGATTTTAGTTTATTTTAGGTTAGTAGATTTTAGTTGATTTAGGATAATTAGTTGATTTAGGTTGATTACTTGAAGAAGAAAAAGAAGACAAGAGGAAGAAGGAAAATAAGGAAAATGAAGAAGAAAATGAAGACAAGAGGAAGAAGGAAAAGAAGGAAGAAGAAAAAAAGAAGTATGAAAAAAAGTAGAAGTAGAAGATGAAAAAAAGTAGGAAAAGTTGAAAAAAAGGTTGCCGAGGGAAAAGAGGGTTGCCGAGTGGTCGAGGGCTCGAGGATCAAGGGGAAAGGGAGTCGAGGGCCTAGGGGTTGAGGATCGAGGTGTCGAGGGGTAGAGGGGTAGGGGATCGACGGGAAAAGGAGTCAAGGGTCGAGGGGTCGAGGAGTCGAGGGTCGCCGCCCTGACCCCCTGACCCCGACCCCAACACCATACCCTGACCCCACCTCGACACCCCGACACAGTGACCCTGTCACAGCTTACCCTGACCCCGACATGGTAGCACCGACCCCGACATGCTTAAATATTTTATTATGTTCATGATGATGATACACACTTAAATATTTTCTAATGTTCATGTTGTACTAATTTTGTTTACTCTTTGTCATTGCAGGTGTTGACAGATGGTGGGCGCGGGTCGAGAGCATATCGAGGCTCCTTCCTCGGCATGTGTTGGGAGGGGTATTATTATTCCACCCTAGCACCTCTGGAGAGCGCTGGATGAGAGTATGCAGACACCGGCGGGTGCTTCTTCTTCGACCGGTTGAGGTCAGGGGAAGCTGAAGTGGGCTGCTAGAGGTGGACGTGGCGGCGGGAGAGGTAGGAAGGCTGTTGCACCTTCATTGCCGCCACCCCCGGCTGATTCTCCGGACCACCGTAGTGCTCCGTGTCAGGTGGACCCAACTCGGACTCCGGTCCAAGAGCCTCAGGCCGACAAGCCTCGGGTTGACGAGCCTCTGGTCGACGAGCCTTTGTCCCAGGAGACTCGGGTCCCAGAGGCTTCGTCCCAGGAGACTCGGGTCCCGGAGTCTTCGTCCCACGTGACTCCGGATACTGGTGGCCATGTTGATGGCGAGGACACCTGGTCTGACGATAGTTTTAGCTAGGGCGAGCTAGTTGAGCAGGGCAAGAAGGTCTACCAGTGTGGTGGTACGAAGCTCCCAGCCGTGCCGGCGACCCGCGATCACAGGTGGTTGATTGAGCCTAACGGGGAGAAGTAAGTGCATTTACTCTTTTTTGACCATTGTCCTTCATGTTCTTCAAATTAATATCGAATGTGTTCGCCTTGTCATACTGCAGGGGTTGGAAATACGCCTCTGGTGCATGCAGGCCCAACCAGGTCCTTGGTGTGCTTTGCCAGCACCACTTCCCGGGGTTGGTCATGTTGCCCGGTGAGGGCCAGGTTCCACAGCTAGCACTGAGCTGGGAGTTGTACGTGGCTGCCCCGGCCCCGCCGGAGGAGAGGGTCAACTATGACTTGTGCGAGACGGTGGCCGACATTGTGAGGCGGCGGTTTTGGGTAATTTCTCCTTTACAGAATTAAAAATCAACAGTACCTAGTGATTGTACTAATCTGTGTTGTCTTGTTTGATTGCAGACCTTCTACAGGTGTACTGAGGAACACGAGGAGGAGGTGGCTAGGGTTCTCGAAGCCGAGTGCAAGTGCCTACTTCAGAACTTACGGCATGAGGCATGGGTGCAGTCTGTTCGAGACTACTACGCCTCGACTAACATTAGGAGGGCCAAGCAGAAGTGCAGCACCAAGTATCCGAGTAAGGAGAAGTACCTGAAGGTAATTACCTATTCTTATGGCATTGTACTTAGTTTCCTTGATTTCATTTGTAGGCGTAGCGTTGAAATTTCTCTTTGCCAAACTTAGGTGCCCCCGAGATGGTGTGCGGATATGATGGACTGTTGGGAGGCGTTGGTGGATGAGTGGTGCTCTCCCCAATGGCTAGCCGAACACAACAAGGCTAGAGATAAGCATGACCAAATGCGAGGTGTGCCACACCATCTAATGAGCTCCAACCTGTTTGAGTACGGGGATCACTGGTATGTGGTTTGCTTTACAATTAATGCAATTTCATTCTTCATGCTAGCTTGAGCCCTTAAATAATATGGTGTTCCTCTCTTTTAGGCGCATCACAACAAGAAGGAGGTGCCACCGCTGTACGACCTCTATGACATGGCCCATACTACCCGTACAAGAAGGCCAATGCATTCTCTGAGTCTGACCTCGATCATCCAGAGTGCTTCACCAACATCTCCTCCCACAACAAGCTCGTGAGGTACAGAGACTGGGGGAAGGTGATAAAATGGTATGACTTCAACCCGAGCCAGAGTGCTTTTGATCCAGAGCTCGTGATGCTATCTGGTGAATGGAGGAAACGTGGCTCGATAGCCATTGGGGATGGACTGATACGGTGTCCTAGAACTCTCCAGAGATTAAGAAGTGCTAGACGAGCTCTCTTCTAAGATGAGTCTTCGTCCACGGCCAATGGACCTCACCATCGAGGCTAGGGCCCAGGAGCTTCTGGCAGAGGCAAACAGGCAGGTGGCGTAGAGGGAGAAGGAGTTGGAGGATAGGGCGGCTAGGATGATGGATGACGAGAGGAACCGGAATGAGTTGGGTCACCAGGCCCTATACGAGCTCCTCGTGGTAAGTTTCTCCTACATATTAGCCAAATCATGCATGTAATGTTCATTTCATTACTAATTAATATGACTGATTCATGAAAACAAAATATACAGTCTGTGTGCGAGAAAAACGATCAGACCCCTCTACCGATGCCCTAGATTGGTATAGCGGACACGGTGAGTTCCATTAGTTACTACATTTCAGTTGCATCATGGTAACAAGACATTGCAAATGATCTTTGGTGTAGCATGCCTCTCGAGAAGCATCGATCGATCCTTCTCCGTCTCGCAACTGCGCAACCCTGACCAGTCCTTCTCCGTCTAACACTAGCGCACTCCCGACCGGTCCTTCACCTCCGTGATGATGGTAAGTTTTCCCAAGTTACATAATAACCTTACTTAGCTCCAAACTGACATACTTTACCTAGGATAGCTATAAAATGACCTATACTTAGCATTTTTTCCTCCTAAATGACTTAATATGCTTAGTTAGCTAAAAACAAGCATAACTACCTAGGATAGCTCAATAATGATCTATACATAGCTTAGCTAGTTCATTTATGACATAATTAGCTCACTTGGGGAAAATGGCATAATAACCTAGGATTAGCTCCAAAATGACATAGACTTAGCTTATTTTCCTCGAAAATGACATAATAACCTTACTTAGCTCCAAACTAACATACTTTACCTAGGATATCTATAAGATGACCTATACTTAGCATTTTTTCCTCCAAAATGACTTAATATACTTAGCTAGCTAAAAACAGGCATAACTACATAGGATAGCTCAATAATGATATATACTTAATTACCGTAGCTAGTTCATTTATGACATAATTAGCTCACTTGGGAAAAATGGCATAACAACCTAGGTTTAGCTCCAAAATGACATAGACTTAACTTATTTTCCTCGAAAATGACATAATAACCTTACTTAGCTCCAACTTGACATACTTTCGCCAGGATAGCTATTAAATGACCTATACTTTGCATTTTTTCCTCCAAAATGACAAAATATGCTTAGTTAGCTCAAAAATGTCGTAACTACATAGGTTAGCTAAAAATGACCTATACATAGCTTCTTTAGTTCATTTATGACATACTTAGCATAGTTAGGTAAAAATATGGCATGATAACATTGGTTTAGCTCCAATATGACATAGACTTACCTTATTTTCCTCCAAAATGACAAAATAACCTTACTAAGCTCCAAAATGACCTATTTACCTAGCTTAGCCCTAAAATGACCTACACTTAGCTTTTTTTACCTAGCTTAGCTAAAAAATGGCATGTTTACCTACCTTAGTTAGAAGAAGAAGATAAAAAACAGGGGCTGTATAGGCTCTTTTGCCCTTTGCTGGCAGACAGCAAAGAGCTTTGCCATCTACCAGCAGACGGCAAACCTGCCACATGGCAGCTAACTGTGCAACCTGGGGGCACTGTGGCTGACCTATTTGGTTAGTTTGCCGTCTGCTGGCAGACAACAAAGCACGCCGATAACCCCCTAACTGAACTAACCTACCACATGCACCATCCATGCCCTTTTCCATCTGCCAGCGGACGACAAAGGCCTCGAGATCTTTGCCGTCAGCCAGCAGACGACAAAGAGCCCTTTGCCGTGGTTCGTTTAGCCGGACAATTTGTTGTCTGCTGGCTGACGGCAAAGGTCTTTGCCGTCCGCCAGCCATGCCTTTGCCATCATCCATGGCAGATAGAAAAGTTCCTGATTCATGTAGTGATAGAGGACTAGTACAAATTTAGAAATGGAGTAAGAAGTTACAAGGTTGTGCGACAAACTTTGTAGGCTATATGAGTAATACAAAATATAAATCCCATTGGACAACACTTTCACCAAAATAGCTGGCTTCTGCACAGCATCTCCGTCATCATTATCAGTCCATCCTACACAGGTGAGTTAGGATGCACTTGATCCTAGAAAGGTATCTATCCTTCAAACTAACAACAATACATAATATCCAACAAAAGAGGGACATGCTACAGCAGCAGGATACATGGCTCAGTCTAGATATCAATACGAATCAACTTGTGCATATTTGTTGTTGGCATGAACCACATCGCCGCATGTCGGGTTTGCAAAAGCCATCCATCGCTTGCAAGCTTGATGCCTTTCACACATTTTAAGATTATCTGGCAACAAGCTATGTTGACAAATCTCTGGATATGGCGATTCATGAAACCTATGGTATGATGTGTAAACATAGTCCCCCCTGGCGAATGGAGGTTGCATAGCACGGTAATTATCACTGGTGATATGATCTATGATTGGTTGGATGATCGGTTAATTGAGCCTGAGGAACATGGAGTGGTTGCCGAGGCTGTAAACCCGCCTCTAGTTGAATACGCTTGGCCCAACGGAGCTGGGATCTTTCTCAAACATGAAGCAGCCATAACAATCGCACTGACAAATGCCCCAGGCATTGTACATCATGTGGTTTGACGACATGGTTTGGTCCAATTGGTACATGCAAATGAGCATCAAATGACTGCTGTTAATTGAACGAGTGATAAACCACCACCCATTGACTGGTATGATTCCAAGTCCTGGAATCATGAAGGCGAGCGCATTTTGGGTATGCTGCAACAAATCAAATTGGAGACCAAAAGGACAAAAATATACAATCATGTGCAGAGTATGTGTGGAATTAAGATTGTTATAATAGTGACACATATCATAGACAATGAATTGCAATGTCGTGGTCATAATCATACCCCAAGTTAAAAAAATAAGCATATGGCTTTCATATTCTAGCAATATGTCATGGTTCAAACATCATGTAACAATGAGAGCAAAACATCTATGACAGGGCCTACTCATATTCTACCACAGCACTTACTAGTGTTCTCATATCAACTCTAAGCAATAACATGCGTTGGTATAAAAATCTTGGAAATGAGAGTAACATATAGCAATCATGAGGTTATACTCAATATCTATTCCAACAATCATTAGATGCCAATTGTTCTCATATCAACTCTAACAATAACATGTGTGGTCATAAAAATCTAGGAAATGAGAGGAACATATAGCAATGATGTGGTCATAGACATACTATCTATTCTAAATTGGTAACAATCAATAGGCAGTCCTATTCATAAGGTAAAGATGATATGACATAGAACAATTACACGACGATAGATTCCACCAGTAACGGCAGCCAATCTGTGCGTCGACCGCATAAACGATGCCATTGTGCACTATAGCATCAGACAGAAATGGAGGCTCAACAGGATTGACGATGAGCCATAACCATGTATGGCGACCGGATTCCAGATAGACTAATCCCGTGTTGAACAAGACAATGAGCTTGTAATCCATGTATTCTTCAGATGGTGTGGGCACTTCACAAATTACAAACTTCAGCAAACTGAGGTCGAGCCAAAAGGTCGACGCGTCTCATGCGTAGTAGGCAGGAGTGTCTGGCGAGCCACGAGGCTCGATGGTGGCGGTGTCCAACGATGGAAGGGTGATCTCTCACTGGGTGTAGATATCCACGACACGCCACAGACTAGCGGATTGGTGGATGAGGACGATCCAGTTGGCCTTCATGCCCGCCTAGTAGTGGTCACGCATGAAGGACAAGTGGACGGGTAGTGGTAGCATGTCGAGGGGCACCACGGCAACCTCTATAGGATTGTCAAGTCGGTGTCTAGTCCACCTATGAGCATCGGGCATCAGTCAGGGTGTTTTGAAAAGGGTCGTCCGGTTGCAGACGAGTAGACGGTACAAAGACACCGAGCATGCAGCCATATGGACAATGCTGAGCAGGTCCATACGATTACAGATCTGCTCCAAGAGAACACCGAGGAGGTAATTTCAATTGCGGCTCTGCGTGTCAGTCAGTTTTGCCATAGGGTTTTTAGTGCACTGAGTGATTGGGGTTTTCTGTGCCTGCGAGCAAGCGGGGAAGTGGATTCGGGTGGGCGAGCAAAGAAGATGGCGTGTGTGGCCGAGCAGTGAATGGAGGGAAACGGTGTGCGGTCGATGATGGGGAAGAGAGGAGGAAGAAGAGGGAAAGACAGCAAAGAAAATGCATTAAATCTCGATTCTACTAGTACTACTACCAGGATATACCGTTCTTCGGAGTGTAAATAGTTAAGCCGATGACATGTGGGTCTACCACAAGAGGGCCCATATGTTAGTTAATGGAGGAGAGAGGTGCGTAGGCGTATTTGTGGAAGCGTGTTCCACTGGCAAACGTGATGGTAGTACTGGGTAAGGCTGATTTAGTAACACCTACACGTTGGTTCAATTATTAATTAAGTGACCCATCTGTTGCAGCGTGTATTTTCACTTCACTGCGAAGACTAGTTGAATAGTTCTCTCTGACCGAGATGGGAAATAATGGATCGTAAGACTTCCTATCTACAGTATCCCTATGCCTCTACGCTCATCTTGTCCAATAAGATAAAACATTGGCCAAGGCACCTGCGTCAATAATGTAGCAGTACTAGTAGTATTTTGTGTCAAACTTTGACAATCTATTTAACTGATAAAATTTTAATGCATTTCACCAAAAATCATATCACTGGATTCGTATTTGAACATAGTTTTTAATGGTATAGTTTTTTATGGCATGCACTGACACTTTCTTAGTTAAATTTACGGTCAAATTTTTACACTATGTACGAAGGGGACCATTAAACCGGGATGGAGGTTTATATAAAAGTCAATAAAAAATCATCAACCAAGGTAGTAGTAAATGATGATTGCCCGAAGATTTTTTTCCCGAAAGTACTCAATAATGGGCTCGGTTTCCTCAAGAAAATTATGTTTACGAACGTATTAATTGGAATGCTTGCGTGGGGAACAAATGACCAGAACTTTAACATGCATTGGAGAGTTATCTCTTAATTCTTGCAAGCAACATTTTAATGAAGCTTGAAATATGAATGTGTCAATGGGAGGGAGGAAAAGCCTTATGCATGCATGCATGCAGCATGCCACACTCACATGTACACAGCACACGACGCAACACACACGCTCACGCTCAAGTGCTCAACCTATTCCCTACTTACGTGAAAGACTGTACATATAGAGATTGATACATTGACCAAGAGGAACCAGAACTTCATGGCATAACTAACGCCCAAAAGTAGCAAACTTATGTGTGCATGCCACCATTGAGAGAAGAAGATTAAATGAAGGCTGTTGCATGCTGTAATTAAGGATAGACATGTAGTCTATAGCTAGAGCACAAGTTGGTGCATTAATCAGTCAATATCGATTAGATTAAAGGCTAAATGCATTGGAAGTGCAGATGTACACTCTTTGTTGGAAGACCAAGGGAGTACACGTGCATGCACTCACATACACAGCCAGGGTGGTTTGTGCGCAAGGGTCGGACTCCTATCGCGCCCGCATAAAGTTTTGTTTAACTGATTTCTTTGCTCTGCCAACTGACAGGTGTGACCCAGAAACCATGTGTCAATTTAACCAGTCAACAAAGTGCCACATCAACTATGTGGCCGGTCAGTAGGGTGCAATATGGTGCTCTACGATGAGCTAGTGATTGTATAATCACCGCAAAACTATATAGTGATTGTAAAGAGCGTATTTGTTACATACATTGAGCGCCACTATTTTTTTTGACTCAAATTAAGCCATATTAACCGGAAAGGATGCAGTATGGACTAGTACTTCTTTGATGTGTCCTATCAACTCGCCAAACAAGGAGAAGCTTGCTTACTACGCCCTCTCCCTCGCCCTCATGGTGGACGTGCAACAGTTCAATCGGTGTCTAATTGCACTACAAAAAAATACACTTCCGTGATGATACGTGTTTGTCACAGTAGGTCATGTTTGCTGTCATGCGTGTACATCCATGATGATTTTATGACAAAATCAAGATAGTCATACATGTGCTATCATAGAAGTGTTTCATGACATTACCAAAATTATCATCACATAAGTTATCACTTCCATGACGATAAATGCCTCGTCATGGAAGTGCTTGCGTCAAGGGTGACCGACACATGGCATCCACCGTAACGGATGGCTGTTAAGCTATCTGGTCCGGTTTTGGATCCGATAACCCGCTAACAGCCATGACCAATGTCGATTTCCACGTCTAAAATTCTCATTGGCCAACGGAACCACATGTCAGCTCCGCGTTGGCACAGGTGTCACTCATCCAATGGGCGATATGCGCCTATGATATGTTGACACGTGGACCGGCCGAAAAGCTCCCATAAAGATTAAATTGGTCGGCCCAACTAAAGGCCCACAAGATTTTGTAGACCATAATGGGCTGGTCCAGCTAAAGGCCCACGAGATTTCACCCACCATAATGGGCCGGCCCAGCTATTGGCCCACAAGATTTTGAGGACACTAGTGGGCCGGCAAGTTAACAGGCTGCCATGTTTTGGGCCAAATGCCGGCCCATATTTGATCCGGTCCATTAATAGTCGGCCACATACTGGGCCTAATAAAGGCCCATATGAGATCCGACCCGTTAAAAGCCTACCACGTCCTGGGAAAAATTACGGCCCAGATCTGATCCGGCCCTTTAATAGGCTTTGGGATAAATTATGGCCCATATTAGATTCGACCCGTCAACTAGAAGCTATGCTTTTGGGCCCACTTGCTAAAGGCCCATTTAGTAATTCGGCCTAATATTAGTTTTCGCATGTTAAAAGCCCGTTTAACATTTCGACCCTATATTTATTTCGGCCTGTTAAAAGCCCGTCATATAGTTGGGCCTAACTATGGCCCGGTTTGCATCTGGCCTGCTCATAGCCGATAATCTGATTAGGCCAAACAAGGATCAAGACAATTTTGGCCTGTTAATGGCCCGTCATGTGATTGGCACAATAATGGGCCAGGGTCTATTTTTCCGCAACCTACTTTTCAGCCTCCTAAAAGCCCATTGAGTTTTCTTGCAAAAATAGGGCCGGCGGTTTACTAGGCCTATTAAAGGCCCGAATCTATTAGTGGGCCAGTTTACGTTTAGTCCTGTTAATGGACCAAGATGACTGGGCCCATGATGCGGATCATACATAGTGATTTGCATGACGGCCCGATTATGTACCATAATTTTACGGTTTGGCCGGTTTACTGCGAAGACGGGATATATATACTATCACATCCCTAGTTCTGGTATGATCCTAGGCTTGCTTTGTGCATCATGTTTAAATTTCAAATGAAATTGAAATGGGGATGTTTCAAACCCTAGCACCAAAGCAAATTCAAATAGGTTCAACTTTAAAATGGATTTTCAATGAACCCAAAATGCTATTCAAAAATGTTCATGCTCTTTGGATAATGTTGGGAACAACAACCAGAAGTGATTCACATTTTTGCTACACATTTTGGATTTTTGAATCAATGCATAAATATTTGATTTGGAGCTGTTTAAATTATATAAATATTTTTAATGGCTCCAAAAATGTTGGCAATTGGTGACGGCCTCTGGAATATTATATCTAGATGCCACAAATATTTTCAGCATTTATGGAAGTGTTTTAACATTTCTTTTGGATAGAGAACAAATGTCAGAAATAGAAAAAGGAAACAGGAAATAGGAAAACACTTACCTGATGCTTACCTGGCGCCCCACCATGGCCCAGCAAAGGCCTAGCCCACTGGCTCTTGCCAGTCATCACCCTCCTCGCGCCAGATGGCAGGGGCGTGTGCTCGCCGCGCGCCGGCCACGCGCCGGCCACCTCCTGCCTCCCTGCATGTCTCCCCATCGCCCTGAGGACGCCACGCGATCCCCCGACTCTCTCTCGCTCTCTCTCGTCCCCATCCTCTCCCCTGGCTCTCTCCCTCGCACGCACCGAACGCAGCCACTCCCGCTCACCTTTGCCGCACCCAGAGCCTCCCCCTCGACCCCTCGACTTGCCCAGTAGCTCCACTACCTTGTTCTCGACCTCCTCGCCAAGCCAAGCGACGCCGGACGCCGCCGGACGCCCTCACCGCCATCTTCTTCAACCTCGGGCCACGGAGGTCGCCGGTGACCGTGCGCCCGCTCCGACGCTTCCCCGAGCTCGATGAGGCCACTGAACGAACCGCTGTGAGCTCCTGTGGATCGCCTCCTTCCTCCCTTTCGATTTCGAGCCGTAGACGTCGCCCCCTTGATGACCGTAGCCGCCGCCACTTGAGCTCGTCGTCGGCGCAGCTCCGGCGACCAAATGGTCACCCCGGCGAGTCCAACTTGCTCCCCGCAATGTGTAGCGCCCCGCCAGACCTTCGCCTCGCTCGTTAGCACACCGCAGCGCTAACCCGCACCAGCCCCGAACTCCAGTAGCCACCGTGAGCTCCATTCCGGTGAGCTCCGGCCTCGCCAGCTCATCCCACATGCTCCACTGGATGCGAACGACGACGGGCTATGCCCCGGTGGTCTCCGCGCGCTCTTCCGCCGCCTGTAGCGCATTCCGACGAAGCACCGCCGCGCGGTTTGGTCGTCGCCGTCCAAACTCCGGCGAGGCTGACGTGGCGGCTTAATTAGCGCTAATCCCCACCATTAGCCACCCCATCAGCCGCTGACAGTGGGCCCCAGAGCCAAGTCAACCCTGGTCAGTGCGGGTTTGACCCGGGGTTAACCCTAGTGTCACTGACGTGTGGTCCCCACACGTCAGGTTTGACCTGGTCAGCCCTGATGAGGCCTTTGTGACGTCACGCCGATGCAGTAATTGATTTCTGGATTTTAAATAATTCAGAGGATTTCAGAAAATAGTTAAAACTTCTAAAAATCATAGAAATTAAACCGTAGCTCATAATGAAATAATTTATATATGAAAAATCATCAAAAAAATGCAAGGAATCCATTTATGCCAGTTTCATGCATGAAAAACCAACTTATACTTGCTGTATAAGTGAAAACGAAATAATGGCATGTTATGTACTTAATTTGGGGTTTGCATATGAATCTTTGGTTCATATGGACTTCAACCAAATTGATGCTAGATGCATTAGGGCATATCATAGAATCTTTGAAATGTCATCTTCATGCATCATATTGTTGCATATGGTTGTTTATTGATTGCCGGCACCGTCCCCTCTCGATAGGTCCTACTCCGGAAGATGTCCCAAGTACCTGTCTGAGGAGCAGTGCTTCTTCGTGGATCTATCAGGCAAGCAAACCCCCTTGAGCATCTCGATAAATCCCACTCTCTCGCTCCTGCTCCTTTTACTGCATTAGGACAACAACGATTCAAACTGCTACTTTCTGCTGCGGTAGCTGAACCCATTCCTCTGCATGACCTGTCATTGCCACAGTAAATAGTTGAAACCCACTAGCATAAGTAGGAGTTGCTTGAGCCTTGATGTGCCTGCTCATCCATGCTTGTTTTTCTTTTGTCACATCCCTAGCTTCTGGTGCTGCCTAGTGTTTGCATCATGTTTAAATTTTTGAACTTGAACTGGGGAAATTTGGAAGCCTCAAAACCCTAAATAAAAGAAGGGCAAAAACCCTAAAATCTCATTCATTGTTCCAAAATGCTCTTCTTAAATGTTTGATAATTTTTGGCAAAGGGTTCTGGTCCCAACCAAAATATTGAACATTTTTAAGGACTTAATCTTGTGACTTTGAATTTAAATCATTAGTTATTTGAATTTGAATTATATTCATATAATTAGAATATAATTTCAAATACCCCTGAAATATTTTATGAGCTTTTGGAAAAGTCCATCTAGCAACATAAATTATTCAGAGGATATTTGGCACTGTTTTGGATTTGTTAAATTTGAAAAAACAGTGGCAAAGTATAAAAACAGAAACAGAAAAACAATAAAGAACAGAAACTTACCTGGACTTACCTGGCGCTCACCGAAGCCCACCTGGACGGCCCAACACTTCCGGCCCAGCCCATCTCCACTCCTCCCCTGTCGTCTTCGTCCCTGCCAGGAGGACGGGCACGCGCCCGGCGCGCGCGGCCACGCGCCCCGGCCACCTCCTCCCTGCCTGGCTGCCTCCTCCTCCCCCTGGACGTCTCCCGCAACGCCACGGAGATGCCGAACCCCCTCGCTCCTCTCTCTCACTCTCTCCCGACCCCTTCTCCCTTCTCTGCTCTCCCCCTCTCGCGCCCGAGCACGCTCATCGCCGCCGCTCGCTGCTGCCGTAACCACAGCCACTGCCCCGCCCTGCCGTTGCGCCCAGAGGCTCCGCCTCGACCCCCTCTTCCTCTCCACAGAGCCACGAGGTCCCGGACGCGCTGCCACGCCGCCACCATCGCCGTTCCCGTCGCCGGCCACCGAAGCTCACCGTCGTCGATTCGCGACGTCTGGCGCACCCCCGAGCCCACTGACCTTCTGCGCCGCCTCCCTGTGAGCTCCTCATCCCCTCTCTTTGCTCGCCCCCTCCGTTCTCGTCCCCTAGCTAGCTGCCCCGCCGAACCCGAGCTCCGGCCGCCGCCATGGACGGTGAGTTTCGTGCTCCCGAGCTCCTCCACCTGCGCTCGTTGCCTCCGAGTGTTCCTGGTGACCCCAGCAACCCGTAGAGCCCATCGGCCGCGCCCGTCGTGCCCCGTAATGCCTAAAGCTTGGATTCTCGAACACCGGCGGCCGCCCGGCTCACCGCCGCCGCTGCTACACACACCCCCAGCACACCACGCGGCCACCACTGGATGCGCCTCACTTCCAGCGTCCCGTAGCGGCAAACCACGAGCGAAACAATGCTCCATAGCTCCGTCCCCGAGCATCTCCGGCGAGCCACCGCCGTGCTTTTGGTCGCCGGCGTCGACCGCTGACGTGGCCGTGATTAGGGCCTAAACACGCCGCTAACCAACCCCCTGGGCCACTGACGAATGGGCCCCGCGCCCTAATTATTCCTAGTTTAGTTCTGTTTAGTTTAGTTATTAACCCAGCTGGTCCCACACGTCAGTTTGACTTGCTGACGTGGCCTTTGACCGGCCCCACACGTCAGTGACTCATGCCAGCGATGAGTCACTGACCAGTGGACCCCCCCTGGTCAAGTTTGACCCGGACCAGCCCCTGTTGACTCTGCTGAGGTCAGCATGACGCCATGCTGACGCAATATTCCTTTTCTGGAATTTAGTTTATTTTATAAATAATCAGGAAATTCCAGAAAATTGTATAAACTTCTAAAAATCGTAGAAATTCAACCGCAACTCCAAATTAAATAATTTATATATGAAAAATTATCAGAAAAATTCAAGGAATCCATCTGTACCATTTTCATGCATGTTAGAACAACTTATAGCTGCTGTATAGCACAAATCAATTAAATGGCATTTGAATAATCACATATGGAGTTTGAATTTGAATCTTGTATTCAAACCAACTTCATTTAATCTGTTGCTAGTTGGATTAGCTCAAACACCTTCATATTGCCATGTCATGAGCATGCATCATATTGTGCATTGCATTGATTGTATTTCTTCTTTGTTGCCGGTATCTGTTCCCTCCCGGTAGACGATGTTCCGACGTTGTGATCGTTGACACTGATGAAGACTCAATGTTATCTTCAGAAGTGTCAGGCAAGCAAAACCCCCTTGTTCATTCCGATACAATCCCACTCTCTCGCTCCTGCTCTCTTTTACTGCATTAGGACAACATCGATTCAACTGTTACATGCTGCGGTAGTTGAACCCCTTTATCCTCTGCATGACCTGTCATTGCCACAGTAAATAGATGAAACCCACTAGCATGAGTAGGAGTTGTTTGAGACCTGATGTGCCTACTCATTCATGCTTGTTTGTCATGCCTGCTACTGCTTAGAGTTGAGTCAGGTCTGATTCATCGGGGATGAATCAGAGGCGTGTGAACATGTCCTACTGTGTGTGAGCTAAGTGTGTGAACACGATTTGGTAAAGGTAGCGGTGAGAGGCCATGTAGGAGTACATGGTGGGTTGTCTCATTGAAGCCATCCTTAGGAACTGAGTTCTGTGTTTGTGATCCATGATTCAGCTACTACCATACATTGGGCCCTGAAATATGACCCCGCTCGACTTCTTATTCACCCAAGTCCTCTGTCCAGGAGTTGCAAGTAGTTTCTGGTGTTTGTAGTATGCTGGAGGCCGTGCACAGCGCTGACCGGAGGGGTGGGCTGTGATGCGGTAGGCACGTGGTCGGGTATACCGGGCGCCCGTTTGGTGTCACGGAACCCTACACACATCGTTTGGGGCTGTGAGCGAAACTTCGGCCGGATCTCCTCATGGATGGAACCCGAATAGGCGATAAACCTGGACTAGAGACTTGAGTGTTTAGGTAGGTCGTGGTCTACACCCACGTCGGCTTTCGCTTGAAGTCTGCCGAGCACATGTCGTGTGCAGACGCTAAGTGGTGGAAACATGTATGAAGAAGTACACCCCTGCAGGGTTAACCTCATCTATTCGAATAGCCGTGTCCGCGGAAAAGGACTTATGGGTTGCTTATATCAGTTCATAGACAAGTGAAAGTGGATACTCTAAAATACGCAAGATAAGCGTGAGTGCTATGCATGGCGTTCTCGCAGGGAGACGGGAGCGGATCCATAGTGGTGTATTGATATGGTGAATATGTGGACTCATGTGTGCCACCTCAAAAGAGTTACTTGCAGTCGTAGTTCAGGATAGCCACCGAGTCAAAGCTGGCTTGCTGCAGTTAAACCCCACCATCCCCTTTGTTGATAATGATGCATATGTAGTTAGTTCTGATGTAAGTCTCGCTGGGTACATTTGTACTCACGTTGCTTAATTTATGTTTTTGCAGAGAGACTTCAGTCTCACTAGTAGTTCCACGTGGACTTCGACGTTTAGCCTGTTACCTCAGCTACGATTTTGTGCCTCGGCAGGATTTGGTAGAAAGTCAGGCTTCTCAGCCTTTTTCATTTATAGATGTCTGTACTCATACATGATAGCTTCCGCTTGTGTTTTGATTTGTATGCTCTGAATGTTGGGTCATGAGACCTATGTTTGTAATATCTCGCTCCTCGGAGCCTAATGAATAAATACTGAGTCGTAGAGTCATGTTGTGATGCCATGTTGTGTTTGCACATATCGAGCATATTGTGTGTATGTTATTGAAATGCTTGGTATGTTTGGGATCTGACTATCTAGTTGTTTACCTTTAGTAGCATCTCTTACCGGGAAATGTCTCCCAGTGTTTCCACCGAGCCATGGTAGCTTGCTACTGCTCCGGAACACTTAGGCTGGCCGGCATGTGTCCTTCTTCGTTCCTTTGTCTGTCCCTTCGAGGAAATGTCACGCGATGAATACCGGAGTCCTGTTAGCCCGCTACAGCCCGGTCCACCGGAGTCCTGCTAGCCCAGTGCTACAGCCTGGATTCACTCGCTGATGACCGACACGTTCGATGCTGGGTCATGGATGCTTGTCCCTGTAAGTTTGTGCCACTTTGGGTTTACGACTAGCCATGTCAGCCCGGGCTCCTTATCATATGGATGCTAGCGACACTATCATATATGTGTGCCAAAATGCGCAAACGGTCCCGGGCAAAGGTAAGGCGACACCCGTGGGAATACCGTGCGTGAGGCCGCAAAGTGATATGAGGTGTTACATGCTAGATCGATGTGGCATTGAGTCGGGGTCCTGGAAGCATTGGTATCAGAGCTTGACTGCCTGTAAGATTACCAAGCCAAACTGGTCGAAGTGAGTCTAGAAATTCTTTAGTTATATAAGGGAATTGATTGTGGGATGGAACGTAAGGCTCTTTTCACTCCTTATACCTTATGCCTTCTGATCCGAGTCATCTTATCCTTCCTACGGGGTTAAGAACTAGGGTTTCTCTTCTTTCTATCAGGATCACGTGTTGCTAATCCATAGACTTATAAGATTGTTGGATTTAAGCCTCGGTCAGTTCCTACTACTTCCGTATGTTAATTGTTGATCTCCAAACCTTATTATTGTGCTTCTGAGTGGTTATGCCACCATTTTGTTGGATGTCTCAAATCATTTGAGCATTTACAGCCGTTATGCTGTCCGAGTCATCCCAGTTTTCCAAAGAGTCTGATGCATTTGCAAAATCCTTTTCGTCTGGTTTCAATGTCTTTTAGGCCAGGTTAATCACACAAATTGTTGAGTTGAGGTACTCTACTGCCTCGACCTTTATGTTGGAGTTATTATTATGACCCTAGGTGTCTCAGGGGATCATCTAGTAGTCTAGCCATGTTTTGTGTTCCCAGTGTGATGATTCTGGCTTTTATTCTCGAAAGCATCCCGTGATGCTACTTAGTAGTAGGTATTCTACTCCTTGGGTTTTGAACCCGAGATCCACTCTACTTACTTCATGTTGATAGTAATTGCTAGCTCCCTTAGGTTATTAGTAACCTTTGCGATAGTCCTTGAAGTCCGTGGTATCTTCTTCTTCCAAATACCATGAACTACTTATGGCAGAAGTTCCTCGTTGAACTGAACGATCACAACCAGAGTGCTCTTGATGAGTTCTCCATGCTATATTGTGACTCTGCCAGCTCAATCTTTCTGCATGGCTTATCCGGAAGAAACATGTTGAACTTGGTTCGACATACTAATCTATGCATCCATAACTCAGAAAATTATATGTTCTTTGAGTTGTCCCGCTCTAGTTGTCTTCTGACCCTCGTCTATCAATTGATAGTCAAGAGTATATGTGCATTCGTTCATCGATGCTTTTTAATCTTGTGGTCCGTCAAGCCATTCTATCGCGGAATGACTAGGAGAAACAAACTCCAGTACCTCTTCCATATCTAGGATTGGGTCAAAACAATTGTACTCAGCAGATCAAAATGCCAATCCAGCTTTTGCTCTGTTCTACCTTGGAGTATTACCATCTTTATATCGGGATTGTTATAGGAATTGCACACCACCCTATGAACTCTTGGTACAGTGATACTTCTCACCATCATTATTCATATCTCGGTCCCCGTGTTGTTGCAACCGGAACGCCGACAAGTGAATCGTGATGTGTGAAATCAATACTCCTAGCAACCTTGTTGCTTGGTAGTTAAATGGATGATAACCTCATTCTTAGCGTGTTGATTATTGAATCGTCACCCTAGGGTTGATTGTGCTACCTAGTCCTTATTTCTGGTGCACTCTCCGATCAGTGAGTTAGGATAGTGCCAATCCTTGCTTATTTGATCATATCGTCTTGCCCTGGAAAGCAAGATTGTTCTCGAGCTTAGTAACATATCGGTGGTTCGTGATTTTCCAAATATCTTCTCGAAAGTATCACCAGGTTGTCACCTGACTGTTATGTTGAGCTCGTGATCAAGTTGGTTTATCCTGTAAACCACCCTTTCTCCAAGAATCCGTGTTGGATACCCCTGAGCAAGTTGGTTAAGCTAGACAACAACTTGGAGAGTTGGAAGATAAAAGCTTGCCTGACTTAGTTCGTTCCAAAGGGATATTCTTGTGTAGTGTGTGTTGAAGAAAGATGATATCTTCATCGATTGGTCCCTGTGATCAGTTGCTGGACCTATTGTCTTATCAATCCTTTGATTTGAGTGTGGGCTATCGTCAAATCAAATTAGTACCAACGATATTCGTAATGTTGTCTTACTCGTGGTTGATCCCCCGAGCATACATCATTATATCTTTTGGGTCTGACCAATGCTATCACTTGTTCACTTAACTATGGAATTCCTTTTAAAAGGAAACCCAGATGAATTGTTGTTGAGCCCATTAACAACATTCTTATCTCCTCCATGATCTTGTTGGACAACAAGTTAGTGTTGGAAACTTTTGAAAGCATTTTCTTCATGCTAGCTCATGAAGTATTTGTTTGATGAAAGGAGTGACTTCCTCTTATACACGTGCATTTGGTGAAAGTTGCCGCCGTGAATTTGAGAAAGTTAGTTTTGCTTCCTCTGGAATCATCCCAAGTCAGTCATGCATATGTGCGAAGTATTCTATGGTTTGGAGACTTGCAACCTTCATTCCATATGTGTTCCGAGCACACCAAGCCACTGATTGACTTGTTCAAGGAAAAGAAGTCTATGCTTGGGATCTAATCCATGGACTTGCGTAAAGACTTCGATATCCTCGATGATGGTTTCCCTCCTGAACTTGGTAGTGTTTTATTATAAGACTACTGTGTGGTCATGCTTGTCTGGGACAATGTGTTCACATGTTTGTAGCAGAACCAACTCATGTTTTGGAGCTTACTATCGTAGTTCATTCCCCGAGAATCTCACAACGCCGTCTCGTCGATTTGTGTTGTAAACTTTCATTTTTCTTTCTAGACTTGATGAGTCTGGAATATTCTGACACCAACCAGATCTGAATCTTAGGCAGATGTGATGGTTGGAACATTTCCCAAGAACTATAATATTGGTCTCGCGATAACCGGTAAAGTGGATGTCGTGGCCAACACACCCAGCCGGAAGACCTCCTGTTGTAGTATCTTGATTTGAGGAAGTTGGCCACCTCCCCATAGGGATTTCGTAGGATTTACTCCCTAGTTGCCCCTATGGATTTCTGTGTTCCGAAGTCCGACCTTTTTACTTGATGTTCTAGATATCAAACCATATCTATGAATGGGTTACACTAGCACATCAAGGAGAACATTAGAAGCGGAGTGCTAAATGTCTCTCGGTCGATCATCCAGATTTCGTTCCCTTGGCCTCGCTAAGGTGAGATCTGAGAAAGTGTTATCCTCCTTTGCATCTGCATCGTCCATCGCTATTCATCATGGTAGTATGTTGTGTTGTCAGCACCCTTGACACGGATGTTGATAAAACCTTGATGATTGTGGAAATGCTCAAGTTCTTGAGAGCACGCACAAGCGCTACGTGTTATCATCGGCTCTAACTGGGATTCCTCTCAGACTCCTCGGCAATGCTATGACCTTTTCAAACAGTGAATTCACTCTCTATTGTTGGGTTCTTCCCCATTTACCAGAATCATTCCCAGCATTTGCATTCTGTTCCCAGCTTGCACTGCTATTGTGCCATTCTACCATGGGTCTCTTCCATTTCCGGTGGTAAGCAAAATCATCCATTACGTTGTCTTCAACAAGGTAATCCACATCATCCAAGTCCAAGTATGCCATTCTACCGACCCCCTCCAAACGATTGCTCGAGAATTGCCTTAGGCTGGTTTAAAGAGTTTCAATGATCTCTGAATCAAAAGTAATTCTTTTTGCCACTTAAGGGGATATATCTACGAGTCACGGTTCCTAAGGTGTCTCGTTGTGGTATTATGGCAACTCAACTCCTCGCTACGTTGACAATCGTTTACCACTTTTTTTTAAGTGTGAAATTGTTGTCTACCTAGTGAACCCTCATCATCTGTTCCACTCCATCCCTCTAGAGGTGTGCTTCGTCTCTCAACCCGAGAGATGGTTCTATGTCTCATTCCGTGAGTTGTTCAACCTTCGAGAAGATCGATCCTTCTAGAGTTTCCTTTCCTCTTCTTGTCATGATTAGCTAGAGTTCTCAGAGCAAGACATCAAGACAATGATGGTGATCGAATCAATGTTCTTATGAAAGGCAACCTGGATCATGAAGATTGTGTTAGGTTGCGTTCCCCTTCGTCTTACCCTACACTTGAATCTCGGGTCGAGATTCTTGTTTAGTGGGGGTGAGTTGTCACATCCCTAGCTTCTGGTGCTGCCTAGTGTTTGCATCATGTTTAAATTTTTGAACTTGAACTGGGGAAATTTGGAAGCCTCAAAACCCTAAATAAAAGAAGGGCAAAAACCCTAAAATCTCATTCATTGTTCCAAAATGCTCTTCTTAAATGTTTGACAATTTTTGGCAAAGGGTTCTGGTCCCAACCAAAATATTGAACATTTTTAAGGACTTAATCTTGGGACTTTGAATTTAAATCATTAGTTATTTGAATTTGAATTATATTCATATAATTAGAATATAATTTCAAATACCCCTGAAATATTTTATGAGCTTTTGGAAAAGTCCATCTAGCAACATAAATTATTCAGAGGATATTTGGCACTGTTTTGGATTTGTTAAATTTGAAAAAATAGTGGCAAAGTATAAAAACAGAAACAGAAAAACAATAAAGAACAGAAACTTACCTAGGCTTACCTGGCGCTCACCGAAGCCCACCTGGACGGCCCAACACTTCCGGCCCAGCCCATCTCCACTCCTCCCCTGTCGTCTGCCTCCCTGCCAGGAGGACGGGCACGCGCCCGGCGCGCGCGGCCACGCGCCCCGGCCACCTCCTCCCTGCCTGGCTGCCTCCTCCTCCCCCTGGACGTCTCCCGCAACGCCACGGAGATGCCGAACCCCCTCGCTCCTCTCTCTCACTCTCTCCCGACCCCTTATCCCTTCTCTGCTCTCCCCCTCTCGCGCCCGAGCGCGCTCATCGCTGCCGCTCGCTGCTGCCGTAACCACAGCCACTGCCCCGCCCTGCCGTTGCGCCCAGAGGCTCCACCTCGACCCCCTCTTCCTCTCCACCGAGCCACGAGGTCCCGGACGCGCTGCCACGCCGCCACCATCGCCGTTCCCGTCGCCGGCCACCGAAGCTCACCGCCGTCGATTCGCGACATCTGGCGCGCCCCCGAGCCCACTGACCTTCTGCGCCGCCTCCCTGTGAGCTCCTCATCTCCTCTCTTTGCTCGCCCCCTCCGTTCTCGTCCCCTAGCTAGCTGCCCCGCCGAACCCGAGCTCCGGCCGCCGCCATGGACGGTGAGTTTCGTGCTCCCGAGCTCCTCCACCTGCGCTCGTTGCCTCCGAGTGTTCCTGGTGACCCCAGCAACCCGTAGAGCCCATCGGCCGCGCCCGTCGTGCCCCGTAACGCCTAAAGCTTGGATTCCCGAACACCGGCGGCCGCCCGGCTCGCCGCCGCCGCTGCTACACACACCCCCAGCACACCACGCGGCCACCACTGGATGCGCCTCACTTCCAGCGTCCCGTAGCGGCAAACCACGAGCGAAACAATGCTCCATAGCTCCATCCCCGAGCATCTCCGGCGAGCCACCACCGTGCTTTTGGTCGCCGGCGTCGACCGCTGACGTGGCCATGATTAGGGCCTAAACACGCCGCTAACCACCCCCCTGGGCCACTGACGAATGGGCCCCGCGCCCTAATTATTCCCAGTTTAGTTCTGTTTAGATTAGTTATTAACCCAGCTGGTCCCACACGTCAGTTTGACTTGCTGACGTGGCCTTTGACCGGCCCCACACGTTAGTGACTCATGCCAGCGGTGAGTCACTGACCAGTGGACCCCCCCTGGTCAAGTTTGACCCGGACCAGCCCCTGTTGACTCTGCTGAGGTCAGCATGACGCCATGCAGACGCAATATTCCTTTTCTGGAATTTAGTTTATTTTATAAATAATCAGGAAATTCCAGAAAATTGTATAAACTTCTAAAAATCGTAGAAATTCAACCGTAACTCCAAATTAAATAATTTATATATGAAAAATTATCAGAAAAATTCAAGGAATCCATCTGTACCATTTTCACGCATGTTAGAACAACTTATAGCTGCTGTATAGCACAAATCAATTAAATGGCATTTGAATAATCACATATGGAGTTTGAATTTGAATCTTTCATTCAAACCAACTTCATTTAATCTGTTGCTAGTTGCATTAGCTCAAACACCTTCATATTGCCATGTCATGAGCATGCATCATATTGTGCATTGCATTGATTGTATTTCTTCTTTGTTGCCGGTATCTGTTCCCTCCCGGTAGACGATGTTCCGACGTTGTGATCGTTGACACTGATGAAGACTCAATGTTATCTTCAGAAGTGCCAGGCAAGCAAAACCCCCTTGTTCATTCCGATACAATCCCACTCTCTCGCTCATGCTCTCTTTTACTGCATTAGGACAACACCGATTCAACTGTTACATGCTGTGGTAGTTGAACCCCTTTATCCTCTGCATGACCTGTCATTGCCACAGTAAATAGATGAAACCCACTAGCATGAGTAGGAGTTGTTTGAGACCTGATGTGCCTACTCATTCATGCTTGTTTGTCATGCCTGCTACTGCTTAGAGTTGAGTCAGGTCTGATTCATCGGGGATGAATCAGAGGCGTGTGAACATGTCCTACTGTGTGTGAGCTAAGTGTGTGAACACGATTTGGTAAAGGTAGCGGTGAGAGGCCATGTAGGAGTACATGGTGGGTTGTCTCATTGAAGCCGTCCTTAGGAACTGAGTTCTGTGTTTGTGATCCATGATTCAGCTACTACCATACATTGGGCCCTGAAATATGACCCCGCTCGACTTCTTATTCACCCAAGTCCTCTGTCCAGGAGTTGCAAGTAGTTTCTGGTGTTTGTAGTATGCTGGAGGCCGTGCACAGCACTGACCGGAGGGGTGGGTTGTGATGCGGTAGGCACGTGGCCGGGTATACCGGCGCCCGTTTGGTGTCACGGAACCCTGCACACATCGTTTGGGGCTGTGAGCGAAACTCCGGCCGGATCTCCTCATGGATGGAACCCGAATAGGCGATAAACCTGGACTAGAGACTTGAGTGTTTAGGTAGGTCGTGGTCTACACCCACGTTGGCTTTCGCTTGAAGTCTGCCGAGCACATGTCGTGTGCAGACGCTAAGTGGTGGAAACATGTATGAAGAAGTACACCCCTGCAGGGTTAACCTCATCTATTCGAATAGCCATGTCCGCGGAAAAGGACTTCTGGGTTGCTTATATCAGTTCATAGACAAGTGAAAGTGGATACTCTAAAATACGCAAGATAAGCGTGAGTGCTATGGATGGCGTTCTCGCAGGGAGACGGGAGCGGATCCATAGTGGTGTATTGATATGGTGAATATGTGGACTCGTGTGTGCCACCTCAAAAGAGTTACTTGCAGTCGTAGTTCAGGATAGCCACCGAGTCAAAGCTGGCTTGCTGCAGTTAAACCCCACCATCCCCTTTGTTGATAATGATGCATATGTAGTTAGTTCTGATGTAAGTCTTGCTGGGTACATTTGTACTCACGTTGCTTAATTTATGTTTTTGCAGAGAGACTTCAGTCTCACTAGTAGTTCCACATGGACTTCGACGTTTAGCCTGTTACCTCAGCTACGATCTTGTGCCTCGGCAGGATTTGGTAGAAAGTCAGGCTTCTCAGCCTTTTTCATTTATAGATGTCTGTACTCAGACATGATAGCTTCCGCTTGTGTTTTGATTTGTATGCTCTGAATGTTGGGTCATGAGACCTATGTTTGTAATATCTCGCTCCTCGGAGCCTAATGAATAAATACTGAGTCGTAGAGTCATGTTGTGATGCCATGTTGTGTTTGCACATATCGAGCATATTGTGTGTATGTTATTGAAATGCTTGGTATGTGTGGGATCTGACTATCTAGTTGTTTACCTTTAGTAGCCTCTCTTACCGGGAAATGTCTCCCAGTGTTTCCATCGAGCCATGGTAGCTTGCTACTGCTCCGGAACACTTAGGCTGGACGGCATGTGTCCTTCTTCGTTCTTGTGTCTGTCCCTTCAGGGAAATGTCATGCGATGAATACCGGAGTCCTGTTAGCCCGCTACAGCCCGGTCCACCGGAGTCCTGCTAGCCCAGTGCTACAGCCTGGATTCACTCGCTGATGACCGACACGTTCGATGCTGGGTCATGGATGCCTGTCCCTGTAAGTTTGTGCCACTTTGGGTTTACGACTAGCCATGTCAGCCCGGGCTCCTTATCATATGGATGCTAGCGACACTATCATATACGTGTGCCAAAAGGCGCAAACGGTCCCGGGCAAAGGTAAGGCGACACCCGTGGGAATACCGTGCGTGAGGCCGCAAAGTGATATGAGGTGTTACATGCTAGATCGATGTGGCATTGAGTCGGGGTCCTGACATCTTTATGCCAGCTATGATTAGAGTTGTGTCAGGTCTGATTCATCAGGAATGAATCGGAGTGGTGAACATGTCCTACCGGTAAAGGCTAAGTGTGTGAACACGTTTTGATAAAGGTAGCGATGAGAGGCCATGTAGGAGTACATGGTGGGTTGTCTCATTAGAACCGTCCTTAAGCACTGAGTTCTGTGTATGTTATCCAAGTCCAGTTACTACCACACATTGGGTTCCGGTTATCCGGCCCCTCTCGGCTTATTTATCCGCTTGATCTCTGTCCAGGAGTTGCAACTAGTTTCTGGCGTTTGTAGGTAGTGCTACTTGTCTACCAGGTGGTGTCCAACGAGACGGGCTCTGGACAGACTAGGCACCATGGCACGGTGTACCAAGTGGCACCCGGATGGTGGGCTTGGGAACCCTGCACACATCGTTTGGGGCCATGAGTGACACCCCGGCCGGATATCCTTGCGGATGGAACCCGAATAGGCGATAAACCTGGACGAGAGACTTGTGTGGTTAGTCAGATCGTGGCCGACACCCTCGCCTGGCTCCCGCTTGAAGGTTGCCGAGGTACATGATGTGTACAGGGCTATAAGGGGAGAGAGCATGTGTGAAGAAGTACACCCCTGCAGGGTCAATACTATCTATTCGAATAGCCGTTTTCCTCGGATATGGAAACTTGGAGGACTTATGTAGTACATAGACAATTTGAAGTGGATACTCTAAAATCCGCAAGATAAGCGTGAGTGCTATGGATGGCCTTCTCGTAGGGAGACGGGAACGGATCCATAGTGGAGTATTGATATGGTGAATATGTGGACTCGTGTGCGTCTTGTCACCCCAAAGAAGTTTCTGATACTCATAGTATAGATTAGCCATTGAGTCAAAGATGGCTTGCTGCTGTCAAACTCCACCACCCCCTTTGTTGATAATGTTGCATATGTAGATAGTTCTGAAGTAAGACTTGCTGAGTACCTTTGTACTCACGTTTGCTTATTTATGTTTTGCAGTTGGTTACCCTAGTGACTTCGACGAGTAGATTGTATCCCAGCTACGATCTTGTACCCTCGGGAGGGTCGTGTTTAGTCAGGCTTCTTAGTCTTTTCCTTTGTAGTTGTCTGTACTCAGACATGTAATGCTTCCATTGCTTGTATGCTCTGAATGATGGGTCATGAGACCTTGTTTGTATTGAATGCTATGTGGCTCTTCTAGGCCTTTATCTATATGAGTTTGAGTTATGTTGTGATGCCATGATGTACAGCACATACTTGCATGTTATGCGTACCTGTAACGTGTATTGCTATGTGTGGGATCCGACAACCTAGTTTTTTACCTCTGATAGCCTCTCTTATGGGGAAATGTAGTCTTGTGCTTCCATGTGCCATAGTAGTCCGCTACAGCCCGGTTCACCCAGTCCTGCTAGCCCAGCACTACTGCTCCGGAACACTTGACTGGCCGGCATGTGATTCACTTCGTTCATGTGTCTGTCCCTTCCGGGAAATGTCACGCGGTGACATCTGGAGTCCTATCTAGCCTGCTACAGCCCGGGTTCCTGGAGTCCTGTTAGCCCAGTGCTACAGCCCGGATTCATATGTTGTTGAGCGACATGCTCGAGGTTGATTCATGTATGCCTGTCCCTGTAAGTTAGTGCTACTCTGGGTTCACAACTAGTCATGTCGGCCCGAGTTCTCTGTCATATGGATGCTAGCTACACTATCATATACGTGAGCCAAAAGGCGCAAACGGTCCTGGGCCAGGTAAGGTGGCACCCGTGGGAATACCGTGCGTGAGGCCACAAAGTGATATGAAGTGTTACATGCTAGATCGGTGTGACTTAGGATCGGGGTCCCGACAGCGTTGGTATCAGAGCCTGACTAACTGTAGGATTACCAAGTCAAACTGGTCGAAGTTGAGTCTAGAAATGCTTTAGTTATATAAGGGAATTGATTGTGGAAGGGAACGTAAGGCTCTTTTTACCCCTTTACCTCATGTCATTCTTTCTGAGTCAGCTTCTTCTTTTCTACGAGGGTTAAGGCCTAGGCTTCTCCTCTATCTCTCAGGATGACGTGTTACTAAACCATAAAGTCTTAGGATTGTTGGGTTGTGTCTCCGTATAGTTCTACTACTTCCATGTGTCCTCAGTTTGACCCAGAACCTTGATATTATGATGATGATTGATTATGCTATTCCTTTGATGAATGTCTCAAAATCCTTTTGAGCATTTACAGCCGTTACGCTGCCGAAATTGTCCTAGGATTTCAAGAGTTTCTAATGCTTTTGCATTACATTTCGCATCCTTATGTCGATGATAATTCCATCCTTGTTTCCTTGGATCCTGTGCCAGGATGTCGTCTGCTAACCGAGGTTCAGTTGCTCATAGCAAGAATCACGGAGATGGTAGGGATGAGGATCCTCCTGACTAGCCTTTGATGGCAGAGTTCTTGTTAGCATCCGAGAGGAACAAGCGTGAGACTAACCGCCTGCTGGCACAGATTGAGCAGAACACCGCACATCAGCGTAAGAAGTTGGTTTCCATCACCGACTTCATTGGTCTGAAACCACCCACCTTCCATCACCCCATTGAGCCATTCGATGCGGATGACTGGCTCCGAAGCATCACTCACAAGTTGCATTCTGCGAACATAGCTAAAGGTGACAAGGTCACCTATGCTACCTATCACCTGGAAGGTCCTGCTAGTATTTGGTGGTAGAGCTATGAGGCTATGCTTCCAGCTGGCCAGTTTCCTACGTGGAAAGATTTCACCGAGGCTTTTCATGAGCACCACATTCCTCAGGCTCTCATTGACCGCAAGAGGGAAGAGTTCTGTAGTTTTACCCAGGGTAAGTTGCCTGTTGATGCTTACAGTAGAGAGTTTGGAAGCCTCGCCCGCTATGCTACAGAAGAAGTGTCCACGGACGCTAAGAGGCAGGCTAGGTTCCGGAAGGGTCTCAACCCTAAGTTGCGTCGTGATCTCCACCTACATCATTGTGATACTTTCCAGGCTCTTGTGAACAAGGCCATTAATGCAGAGACAGCTCAACTCACTTACGAGGAGTCTCGTAAGCACAACCGTGATCTGGGTTCTTCCTCCCGCTCTGGCTCTTAGAAGCAACATATTTGGATTCCGGACTCGGCTCTTCCATCTGGATATGCACCGAGGCCATCCGATGTCGCGCCTCACCAGCTCAGCAAAGTGCTCCACCCAGGCCTATTAGTGGACCACTTGCCAATGTAGGTCCACGTCCTACCTCAGGAACTTGCTTCACCTGCGGAGAACCAGGACACTACGCACGTGACTGCCCCCAGTCCGGTTATACTCCACCCCAGTCTGACAGGTCTGTTGGCCGTGAAAAGCCATCAGGCAAGATGATCAGTACCAAGCTGGCCTCCATTGAACGAGCATGTGTGCACCATGTCTCAGCTTCAGAAGTTCAAGATGATCCCGACGTCGTACTGGGTACGCTTCTTGTCAATTTTCACCCAGCTTCAGTTCTGTTCGATACTGGAGCATCCCACTCCTTCATATCCGAAGGATACGCTCGGTTGCACGACATGTCATTTTGTGATATGCCGACTCCACTAATAATCCAGACTCCTGGTTCCAAATGGAAAACCTCCAAGGTAAGCCATGGTAATGAAATCCTTGTTGACAGACTGGTATTCCTTGCTTCTTTGATATCTCTCAAGTCCTCAGGTTTTAACATCATCTTGGGTATGGATTGGATGACAGCTCATCATGCCAAGATCGATTGTTACACCAGATCTATTCAACTTACACATCCATCTGGCAAAATAGTCACTGTCTCTACTAGAGTTGCAAGGCGCCAACTCTATTCTCTTAATGCCAGCCCTCTTCCAGACCTTGAAGATATTCCAGTAGTCCATGACTTCCCGGATGTCTTTCCAGAAGAACTGCCAGGTGTCCCACCTGACAGAGATGTAGAGTTTGTCATAGAACTTATCCCAGGGACTGTTCCAATCTCTAGGAGACCATACAAGATGGCACCTTTGGAGTTAGCCGAGCTTAAGAAACAACTTGATGAGTCCTTGCAAAAGGGTTTCATTCGTCCCAGTTCTTCTCCTTGGGCTTGTCGTGTCCTCTTCGTCAAGAAGAAGGATGGTACGGACTGGATGGTTGTAGATTATCGTCCCGTTAATTTGGTCACGATAAAGAACAAGTATCCACTCCCCAGGATCAACGACTTGTATGATCAGCTCGCTGGATCCTCAGTCTTTTCCAAGATGGATTTGAGGTTAGGCTACCACCAAATCAAAATCAGAAACGGGGACATCCCCAAAACGGCCTTTGTTACTCGTTATGGTCAATACGAGTACACCGTGATGTCTTTCGGCCTAACCAATGCTCCAGCTACATTCTCCCGCTTGATGAACTCGATCTTTATGGAGTACTTAGATAAGTTCGTCATGGTTTATCTCGATGATATTCTTATTTTCTCGAAGAACGCGGAAGAGCATGCCGAACATCTTAGACTCGTGTTAGAAAAACTCAGAGAGCATCGCCTTTATGCCAAGTTCACCAAGTGTGAATTTTGGTTGCCAGAAGTGACCTATCTGGGCCACGTGATCTCTCCTAAGGGCATTGTTGTCAATCCCGAGAGAGTTAAAGCCGTTCTCGATTGGACTCCACCCGAAACGGTCAAACAAGTTAGGAGTTTCCTTGGTCTAGCCAGTTATTGTCGCCGCTTCGTTGAAAACTTCTCCAAAGTGGCCAAACCCCTCACGGAGCTTCTCAAGAAAGATAAAAGGTTTGAGTGGACCCCGCAGTGTGAGCACAGTTTTCAGGAACTGAAAAGACGCCTGACTTCTGCGCCCATACTCGTGCCACCGGATTTCACTAAAGACTTTGTTATCTATTGCGACGCTTCACGTCAAGGACTAGGTTGCATTCTTATGCAGGATCGTCATGTGATTGCCTATGCATCTCGACAGTTGCATCCACATGAGGAAAATTATCCTACACATGATCTAGAGCTTGCAGCCGTAGTCTACGCACTTAAGACTTGGCGACATTACCTTCTTGGTAACCATTGCGAAATCTACACTGACCATCAGAGTCTCAATTATATCTTCACCCAACCGGATCTGAATCTCAGACAGAGACATTGGTTGGAGTTGATCTCGTATTACGACTTAGGAATCACCTACACCCCAGGCAAAGACAATGTCATGGCTGATGCTTTAAGTCGTAAATCCTATTGCAACAACCTCATGTTGCAACAATGTCAACCACCCCTCCATGAGGAATTCTGTAAGCTTAACCTTCACATAGCTCCTCATGGTTCCCTTTCTACCTTGGTGGTGAAACCTACCCTTACGGATCATATCATAGAGGCTCAGAAGCATGATACAGGAATCTCCCGGATCAAGAAGAATATTTCCAAGGGAGTTGCTGGCTGTTTCTCTATGGATGAACGAGGTGTTGTTTACTTTGGAAATTGTTTGGTGGTTCCCAAATGTCAACAGATGCAGCAACTGATCCTTAAGGAGGCCCATGAATCCCCTCTCACGATTCATCCCGGTAGTACAAAGATGTATCAGGACCTACGCCAGAGGTTCTGGTGGACTAGGATGAAGAGAGAAATCGCTCAGTATATTGCCAACTGTGATGTTTGTCGTCGCGTTAAGGCAGAGCATCAAAGACCTGCTGGCACCCTTCAACCTTTAGCTATTCCCGAGTGGAAATGGGACAAAGTTGGTATGGACTTCATCACCGGCTTCCCAAGACCAAGAAAGGAAATAATGTTATCTTCGTAGTCATTGATCGTCTCTCCAAAGTGGCTCACTTCCTACCTGTTCGAGAGAGTATCACTGCTAGTCAGCTCGCTGACTTATATATTTCCCGAATAGTGTCACTCCATGGTGTTCCACTAGAGATCAATTCAGACCGTGGCAGTCTTTTCACCTCTCATTTCTGGGAAAGTTTCCAGAATGCCATGGGAACTCATCTTTCTTTTAGTTCTGCTTTCCACCCTCGGTCAAGTGGTCAGGTGGAAAGGGTCAACCAAATTCTCGAAGACATGCTTAGAGCTTGCGTTATCTCATTCGGCATGGATTGGGAGAAATGCATTCCCTTTGCCGAGTTTGCTTATAACAATAGCTACCAATCCAGTCTTAAGAAAGCACCCTTCGAGATCCTGTATGGACGAAGATGTCGAACACCTTTGAACTGGTCAGAAACCGGTGAAAGACAATTCTTTGGACCGGATATGATCCAGGAGGCAGAAGAGCAAGTTCGCATCATTCGTGAGAATTTGAAAACAGCCCAATCTCGTCAAAAGAGCCAGTATGACCGCCAACATAAGGAAGTGGCTTATGAAGTTAGCGACAAGGCTTACCTTCGGGTTACTCCTTTGAAGGGTACCCATCGTTTCGGTATCAAGGGAAAGTTGGCTCCTCGCTACGTTGGTCCTTTTCGCATTCTCGCTAAACGAGGAGAGGGTGCCTACCAGTTGGAACTACCCCCACATCTTTCTCGAGTTCATGATGTCTTCCACGTCTCTCAACTTAGGCGTTGCTTCTCGGATCCCATCCGTGGAGTGGACCACGAAACGCTTGATCTCCAAGATAACCTCACTTATTGAGAGTACCCCGTTCGCATTCTGGATCAAGCAGAGCGTGTCACTCGACGTCATAACATCAAGTTTCTCAAGGTTCAATGGTCTCATCATTTCGAGAGAGAAGCTACTTGGGAGCGAGAAGATCGTCTTCGACTTGAGTACCCCGCTTTCTTCCCGCCAACTCCTGAATCTCGGGACGAGATTTTTTCGAGTGGGGGCGAGTTTTCACATCCCTAGTTCTGGTATGATCCTAGGCTTGCTTTGTGCATCATGTTTAAATTTCAAATGAAATTGAAATGGGGATGTTTCAAACCCTAGCACCAAAGCAATTTCAAATAGGTTCAACTTTAAAATGGATTTTCAATGAACCCAAAATGCTATTCAAAAATGTCCATGCTCTTTGGATAATGTTGGGAACAACAACCAGAAGTGATGCACATTTTCGCTACACATTTTGGATTTTTGAATCAATGCATAAATATTTGATTTGGAGCTGTTTAAATTATATAAATATTTTTAATGGCTCCAAAAATGTTGGGAATTGTTGAGGGCCTCTGGAATATTATATCTAGATGCCACAAATATTTTTAGCATTTATGGAAGTGTTTTAACATTTCTTTTGGATAGAGAACAAATGTTAGAAATAGAAAAAGAAAACAGGAAATAGGAAAACACTTACCTGACACTTACCTGGCGCCCCACCATGGCCCAGCAGAGGCCCAGCCCACTGGCTCTTGCCAGTCATCTCCCTCCTCGCGCCAGAAGGCAGGGGCGCGTTCTCGCCGCGCGCCGGCCACCTCCTGCCTCCCTGCATGTCTCCCCGTTGCCCTGAGGACGCCACGCGATCCCCCACCTCTCTCTCGCTCTCTCTCGTCCCCATCCTCTCCCCTGGCTCTCTCCCTCGCACGCACCGAACGCAGCCGCCACTGCCGCTCACCGTTTCCGCACCCAGAGCCTCCCCCTCGACCCCTCGACGTACCCACTAGCTCCACTACCTCGTTCTCGACCTCCTCGCCAAGCCAAGCAACGCCGGACGCTGTCGGATGCCCTCACCGCCATCTTCTTCAACCTCGGGCCACCGAGATCGCTGGCGACCGTGCGCCCGCTCCGACACTTCCCCGAGCTTGCTGAGGCCACTAAACGAACCGCTGTGAGCTCCTGCATGGATCCCCTCCTTCCTCCCTTTCGATTTCGAGCCGTAGACGTCGCCCCCTTGACGATCGTAGCCGTCGCCACTTGAGCTCGTCGTCGGCGCAGCTCCGGCGACCAAATGGTCACCCCGGCGAGTCCAACTTGCTCCCCGCAACGCGTAGCGCCCCGCTAGACCTTCGCCTCACTCGTTAGCACACCGCAACGCTAACCCGCACCAGCCCCGAACTTCGGTAGCCGCCGCGAGCTCCATTTCAGTGAGCTCCGGCCTCCCCAGCTCATCCCACATGCTCCACTGGATGCGGACGATTGGTCTCCACGCGCTCTTCCGCCGCCTGTAGCGCATTCCGGCGAAGCACCAACGCGCGGTTTGGTCGTCGCCGGCTGAACTCCGGCGAGGTTGACGTGGCGGCTTAATTAGCGCTAATCCCCACCATTAGCCACCCCACCAGCCGCTGACAGTGGGCCCCAGAGCCAAGTCAACCCTGGTCAGTGCGGGTTTGACCCGGGGTTAACCCTAGTGTCACTAACATGTGGTCCCCACACGTCAGGTTTGACCTGGTCAGCCCTGATGACGCCTCTGCGACGTCACGCTGACGCAGTAATTGATTTCTGGATTTTAAATAATTCAGAGGATTTCAGAAAATAGTTAAAACTTCTAAAAATCATAGAAATTAAACCGTAGCTCAGAATGAAATAATTTATATATGAAAAATCATCAGAAAAATGCAAGGAATCCATTTATGCTAGTTTCATGCATGAAAAACCACTTATACTTGCTGTATAAGTGAAAACGAAATAATGGCATGTTATATACTTAATTTGGGGTTTGCATATGAACCTTTGGTTCATATGGACTTAAACGAAATTGATGCTAGATGCATTAGGGCATATCATATCATCTTTGAAATGTCATATTCATGCATCATATTGTTGCATATGGTTGTTTATTGATTGCCGGCACCGTCCCCTCTCGATAGGTCCTACTCCGAAGGTGTCCCGAGTACCTGTCTGAGGAGCAGTGCTTCTTCGTGGATCTATCAGGCAAGCAAACCCCCTTGAGCATCTTGATAAATCCCACTCTCTTGCTCCTGCTCCTTTTACTGCATTAGGACAACAACGATTCAAACTGCTACTTTATGCTGCGGTAGCTGAACCCATTCCTCTGCATGACCTGTCATTGCCACAGTAAATAGTTGAAACCCACTAGCATGAGTAGGAGTTGCTTGAGCCTTGATGTGCCTGCTCATCCATGCTTGTTTTTCTTTATGCCAGCTATGCTTAGAGTTGTGTCGGGTCTGATTCATCGGGAATGAATCAGAGTGGTGAACATGTCCTACCGGTAAAGGCTAAGTGTGTGAACACGTTTTGATAAAGGTAGCGATGAGAGGCCATGTAGGAGTACATGGTGGGTTGTCTCATTAGAACCGTCCTTAAGCACTGAGTTCTGTGTATGTTATCCAAGTCCAGTTACTACAACACATTGGGTTCCGGTTATCCAGCCCCTCTCGGCTTATTAATCCGCTTGATCTCTGTCGAGGAGTTGCAACTAGTTTCTGGCGTTTGTAGGTAGTGCTACTTGTCTACCAGGTGGTGTCCGATGGGACGGGCTTGGGACAGACTAGGCACCGTGGCACGGTGTACCAAGTGGCACCCGGATGGTGGGCTTGGGAACCCTGCACACATCGTTTGGGGCCGTGAGCGACACCCCGGCCGGATCTCCTTGCGGATGGAACCCGAATAGGCGATAAACCTGGACGAGAGACTTGTGTGGTTAGTCAGGTCGTGGCCGACACCCTCGCCCGGCTTCCACTTGAAGGTTGCCGAGGTACATGACGTGTACAGGGCTATAAGGGGAGAGAGCATGTGTGAAGAAGTACACCCCTGCAAGGTCAATATTATCTATTCGAATAGCCGTTTTCCTCGGATATGGAAACTTGGAGGACTTATGTAGTACATAGACAATTTGAAGTGGATACTCTAAAATCCGCAAGATAAGCGTGAGTGCTATGGATGGCCTTCTCGTAGGGAGACAGGAACGGATCCATAGTGGAGTATTGATATGGTGAATATGTGGACTCATGTGCGTCTTCTCACCCCAAAGAAGTTTCTGATACTCGTAGTATAGATTAGCCATTGAGTCAAAGCTGGCTTGCTGCTGTTAAACTCCACCACCCCCTTTGTTGATAATGTTGCATATGTAGATAGTTCTGAAGTAAGACTTGCTGAGTACCTTTGTACTCACGTTTGCTTATTTATGTTTTGCAGTTGGTTACCCTAGTGACTTCGACGAGTAGATTGTATCCCAGCTACGATCTTGTACCCTCAGGAGGGTCGTGTTTAGTCAGGCTTCTTAATCTTTTCCTTTGTTGTTGTCTGTACTCAGACATGTAATGCTTCCGTTGCTTGTATGCTCTGAATGATGGGTCATGAGACCCTGTTTGTATTGAATGCTATGTGGCTCTTCTAGGCCTTTATCTATATGAGTTTGAGTTATGTTGTGATGACATGATGTACAGCACATACTTGCATGTTATGCGTATGTGTAACGTGTATTGCTATGTGTGGGATCCGACAACCTAGTTTTTTACCTCTGATAGCCTCTCTTATGGGGAAATGTAGTGTTGTGCTTCCATGTGCCATAGTAGTTCGCTACAGCCCGGTTCACCGGAGTCCTGCTAGCCCAGCACTACTGCTCCGGAACACTTGACTGGCCGGCATGTGATTCACTTCGTCCCTGTGTCTGTCCCTTCCGGGAAATGTCATGCGGTGACATCCGGAGTCCTGTCTAGCCTGCTACAGCCCGGGTTCCTGGAGTCCTGTTAGCCCAGTGCTACAGCCCGGATTCATACGCTGTTGACCGACATGCTCGAGGTTGATTCATGTATGCCTGTCCCTGTAAGTTAGTGCTACTTTGGGTTCACGACTAGTCATGTCGGCCCGGGTTCTCTGTCATATGGATGCTAGCGACACTATCATATACGTGAGCCAAAAGGCGCAAACGGTCCCGGGCCAGGTAAGGTGGCACCCGTGGGAATACCGTGCGTGAGGCCACAAAGTGATATGAAGTGTTACATGCTAGATCGGTGTTACTTAGGATCGGGGTCCCGACATATACAGTAAAATAACTGCAGCATCGTGAATAAGAAAAAACCTAGACTATACAATAAAGAAATCACGGCATATTACATCCACTGGGCATCAAAGTTCACCACTATGATAATAAAGCACAAGCAGACAGCAGATTACATACACTGGCCATCAAAGATCGCCACCAGTGAAAATAAACACGCCGACAAAATAATACACAAAATCGATAGTACTTCAATAGAGTTGAAGAAATGTTAGCACTGCTTGGGAGCTGCAACGCAAGCAGCTGAGCAAGTTGATGAGACTGCGCTTGTTTGATCACTTATATCCTCCTACTCTAAAAGATAAACAAGTAGACACGTGACGGGTTTTGCACATATAAGTATATGTGCTGACAATTCCTCACATTTATTACTGACGAATAAAGTGACTGTAATGCCCACAATGCGGCTATATCACCCACATGTCGGAGCACGACTTAGAGGCATAACTGCATTGTAAGCAATGCCGCAAGTGAGGTAATCTTGACACAACCCATGTAATGAATAAGAAAGGAGGTACATAGTTGGCTTACAATCGCCACTTCACACAATACATGAATAAAGCATTACATCATCCAAATACACTCAAGGTCCGACTACGGGACCAAAATAAAGAACAACCCCAAACGCGACAAAGTCCCCGATCGCCCCCAACTGGGCTCCACTACTGATCAACTAAAATGAAAGAACACAATGAACGAGATCTTCATCGAGCTCCTCCTTGAGCTCGGTTGCCTCACCTGCACGATGTCATCGACACCTGCAAACTGGTTTTGGAAGTATCTGTGAGTCACGGGGACTCAGCAATCTCACACCCTCGCAATCAAGACTATTTAAGCTTATGGGTAGGTAAAAGGTATGAGGTGGAGCTACAGAAAGCAGTAGCATATATGGTGGCTAACTTACGCAAATGAGAGCGAGAAGAGAAGGCAAAGCACGGTCGAGAATCTATGATCAAGAAGTGATCCCAGACTACTTACGTTCAAGCATA
The DNA here is from genome assembly GCF_018294505.1 of Triticum aestivum. NCBI lineage: Eukaryota > Viridiplantae > Streptophyta > Magnoliopsida > Poales > Poaceae > Triticum > Triticum aestivum. Next base: position 162,491,742 of record NC_057794.1, read on the forward strand.
ACTCCAACACCGTGTTCACTTCCTAGACTCCGCCAGAAAGAGACCATCACGGCTACACACGCGGTTGATGCATTTTAATTAAGTTAAGTGTCAAGTTCTCTACAACCGGACATTAACAAATTCCCATCTGCCCATAACTGCGGGCACGGCTTTCGAAAGATCAATCCCTGTAGGGGTGTCCCAACTTAGCCCATCACAAGCTCTCACGGTCAACGAAGGATATTCCTTCTCCCAGGAAGACCCGATCAGACTCGGAATCCCGGTTACAAGACATCTCGACAATGATAAAACTAAACCAGCAAAGCCACCCGATGCGCCGACATCCTAATAGGAGCTGCACATATCTCGTTCTCAGGGCAACACTGGATAAGACATCCTACGAGTAAAACCAACCCTCAAGTTTCCCCGAGGTGGCCCCGCAGTCTACTCAGTTTGGACCAACATTTAGAGAAGCATTGGCCCGGGGGGTTAAAATAAAGATGGCCCTTGAGTCCATGAAACCCAAGGGAAAAGGCTAGGTTGTTAGTGCAAATGGTAAAACCAAGGTTGGGCCTTGCTGGAGGAGTTTTATTCAAAGCAAACTGTCAAGGGGTTCCCATTATAACCCGACCGTGTAGGAATGCAAAATCAAGGAACATAACACCAGTATGACGGAAACTAGGGCGGCAAGAGTGGAACAAAACACCAGGCATAAGGCCGAGCCTTCCACCCTTTACCAAGTATATAGATGCATTAATTAAATAAAAGATATTGTGATATCCCAACAATAAACATGTTCCAACAAGGAACAATCTCCAATCTTCACCTGCAACTAGCAACGCTATAAGAGGGGCTGACCAAAGCGGTAACATAGCCAAACAACGGTTTGCTAGGACAAGGTGGGTTAGAGGTTTGACATGGCAATATGGGAGGCATGATGAGCAAGTGGTAGGTATCGTAGCTTAGGCATAGCAAAAGAGCGAGCATCTAGTAAGCAAAGATAGAAGTCATTTCGAGGGTATGGTCATCTTGCCTGAGATCTCGCAAGGAAGAAGAACGAGTCGATGAAGAAGAAAAATGGTCATAGTCGAACGGATCCTCACAAATGTGACGTTATCAGAACCTGTTGGGTTATGTAGCAGAAATTCAAAATTTTCTACGCATCACCAAGATCAATCTATTGAGTAATCTAGCAACAAGGGGAAGGAGAGTGCATCTACATACCCCTGTAGATCGCTAAGCGGAAGCGTTCAAGTGAACGGGGTTGATGGAGTCGTACTCGTCGTGATCCAAATCACCGATGATCCTAGCACCGAACAGACGGTACCTCCTGTAAGTGCATCTAGTGCCACCCCTAGTTGGTTTTGGAGTATTGACGACAAACCTAGTTGAGGGACTAATGTGTTTGTGAGAATTGCAGGATAACACAGGTAGAAGTCCCTCGTTGATTCGGTTTTCCTACCAGAGATGACCCCTAAAAATGTATGAAGACATTGAAGTCAAAGGTGGTATATGAAGGTATTCACATTGAAGACTATGACAAGAGAAGACACCACATGAAGCCTATGGAGCTCGAAGACTTAGATCTTTCGTAGTTCTCTTTCTTCTGTGTTGAGTCATAGGAACCACCGTACTATTAAGTGGGGTCCAAGAGAACCAGTCAGAATGACTGAAGTGATGCTTAAACAAAACCTATGTCTTCGAGTGAAGACTTTGAGAGCGAATCTTGTCCAGAGTCGGGCAAGTCAGCTTTTCTTGAAGCCCAAGTAAAGTTGCCGTGTGAGTTTGAAATCTGACCGTTGGAACACGTGTCAGTTCCTTAGTGACCCAGGGTCATTTCGGACAAATCAGGTCGGGTTGCCAAGTGGCTATAAATAGCCCACCCCCTACAACCATAAACGGTTGGCTGCTCAGATTCAGAGTACGGCTTTTGTCATTTGAGAGCAACCCACCTCGAAGCCTTTGAGAGAGAATTCCTTGCGAGGATAAAGCCCTAACCACCCAGAGCCAAAGAGAATTAGGCATCACTTAAGTCTTCTTGTCTGTGTGATCTGAAGACTTATTACACTAGAGGACTGTGCATCCTCCAACCGGTTAGGTGTCGCGTTCTGAGCATCCAAGAGACATTGTGGATTGCCGGTGAACAAAGTCTGTGAAGGTTTGCGAGTCTACCTTGAAGACTTACCAGAGTGATTGGGCGAGGTCTGTGTGACCTTAGCTCAAGGGGAATACGGTGAGGACTGGGTGTCCTGAGCTGCGTGTTCAGGACTGGGTGTCTGGGACTGTGTGTCCTAAGGTTTAAATACCTAGCCGCCCTAACCAGACGTACAGTTGTCATAGCAACTGGAACTGGTCCAACAAATCATTGTCTTCAGCGAGTCACTGGTTTCATCTTCCCTTCCCTTTACTTACTGTTACTCCTTGTGAAGTCATTGTATGTTCGCACTATCTTTTGTCTTCACTGAGTGACTGTGTGTTCTATGTGGCTTCACAATATCTTCCTACCTGATCCTTACTACATTGCTGCTATTAGTCATTGTGCTTTCACTCTATTGAATACTTGACTATGGCTTGCCTAGTGTAGTCTACCTTCCACTACATGGTAATAGGTTTATTTCTATCATTTGTCTTCATAACTTCCACATTTTGAAGACTTTCATAAAAATCGCCTATTCACCCCCCCCCCCTCTAGTCGATATAACGCACTTTCAATTGGTATCAGAGCAAGGTGCTCCCTTGTTCTGTGTGATTTGGTTTAACCACCTGGAGTTTTAACTATGTCGACTGCAGGGATAATTAAAGTCTCCGTTGCGTGCCCCGTCTTCGATGGAACTGAATATCCCTACTGGAAGAATAAGATGCGCATGCATCTTGAAGCCATTGACGTCGACCTATGGTATGTCGTCAAGAACGGCATTCCCAAGGCTGGAGAAGGTGTCACTGCTGCTGATGTCAAGAAGTTTGTTCAACTGGACTCTACTGCCAAGAATATCATCTATGGTCATCTGACCAAAGGACAGTATGGCCGTGTGAGTGCTTTGGAAACATCTAAGCTGGTCTGGGACTGGCTCTCCAAGGTCAATGAAGGCGTCTCAACCCAGAGAGATCAGAGAATCAGTGTCCTTTCTTAACCTCTTCAACCGCTTCAAGCGAAATGACAATGAGAATGTCCAGCTCACATTTGACCGACTCACTGACATCACAAATGAGCTTCAAGCCCTCGGCGCTACTGAGATCACCAAACATGAAGTCGTCAAGACACTACTAAGATCACTTGATAGTTCATTTGACACCCTAGCCCTGATGATTCAAGAACATCCTGATTTCAAGACACTCAATCCGTCTGACATACTTGAGAGGCTCAACACACATGAGTTTCAGCTTTCTGAGAAAAGAGATATCTACGGTCCAAACTATGGGCAAACTCGTGCCTTGAAGGCTAAAGCTGTCTCCTCATCTGAAGAAGAATCTGACAGCAGTTCGGATGATCCTGAAGACATTGGAAGGGAACTTGTTATGCTTGTGAAGAAGTTCCAAAAATTCACCAAGAAGAAAGGTTTCAGAAAGTCTTCCCGATCAAGCTCAAGGAATGATGAAGCTTCTGCTCATGACTACGAGAAGAAAACATGTCACAAGTGCAAGAAACCTGGCCACTTCATCTCTGAGTGTCCACAGTGGGACAATGAGAACAAAAAGAAGAAGAAGAGCAAGGAATATGACTCTGACGACAAGAAGAAGAAGAAATACTCAAAGTCTTCTTCCAAGTCTTCCTCAAAGTCTTCATCACACAAGAAGAGCTCATCTGGCAAGGCACGTGCGTTTGTTGGCAAGGAAATGGATTCAGAGGAGGAGTCCGCTTCTGAGGAGGCGGAGGTGGAGTCTGAGGAGGAGTCTGATTCAGGTGTCGCAAGTCTGGCTACAGCATACGTTGTCAAGTCCATCTTCAACACTGAAGACAATGACTTCATCACCGACACCGATGCAAATGACAAGGACTACTCCACTTCTACCTACTGCTTCATGGCACGCGGTGCCAAGGGTACGACACCAGCGTCTTCAGAATGGATTATTGATAGTGGGTGTACAAATCACATGACTGGCAAAAGAAGCCTTCTTATGGACTCAACCTTACGTCCATCCGACAAGAGCCACATCACATTTGCTGACACTGGTAAAAGTAAGGTATTGGGTCTAGGTAGAGTTGCAATCTCAAGGGATCAACACATGGATAAAGTCTTGCTTGTTCAATCCCTTGGCTTCAACTTAATGTCTGTCTCAATGCTTTGTGATTTAAACATGATCGTAATATTTGGAAAATATCGTTGCCTTGTTCTAATGGAATCTAACAAGTCTCTAGTATTTGAAGGGTATCGAGAAGATGATTTGTATGTGGTAGATTTCTCAGCAGGACCACAGCTTGCCGTATGTCTTCTAGCAAAAGCATCAGAATGGTGGCTCTGGCATCGGAGGCTTGGGCATGCTGGCATGAGGAACCTCCACACCCTGGCAAAGAAGAAGCATGTCATAGGCATCGAGGGCGTCAAGTTCAAGAAAGATTACTTATGCGGTGCCTGTGAGGCAGGAAAGATGACGAGGGGCAAACATCCCTCGAAGACAATCATGACCACTACTCGACCCTTCGAACAGCTTCACATGGATCTTTTCGGTCCCACTCATTACTCAACTCTTACTACTACTGCTTGTCTCTATGGCTTTGTCATTGTTGATGATTATTCTAGATATACTTGGGTGCACATAATCCTTTACAAGACTGAAGTGCAGGATGTCTTCAGACGCTTCGCCAATCGAGCAATGAACAACTATGGCACCAAGATAAAGTATATCAGAAGTGACAATGGCACTGAATTCAAGAACACTGGCCTTGATACATATCTTGATACCTTGGGCATCAGACATGAATTCTCAGCCCCGTACACGCCACAGCAGGATGGGGTCGTCGAACGCAAGAACAGAACACTCATTGAGATGGCCAGAACGATGCTAGATGAATACAAGACTCCAAGAAAATTCTGGCCTGAAGCCATTGATACTGCATGCCATACAATCAATCATGTTTATCTTCACAAGCTTCTGAACAAGACATCTTATGATCTCCTTACTCGCAAGAAGCCAAATGTCAGTTACTTCAGAGTATTTGGCGCCAGGTGCTGGATCAAGGACCCACATCACACCTCAAAGTTTGCACCAAAAGCACATGAGGGTTTTATGCTTGGATATGGAAAGGATTCGCACTCCTACAGAGTCTTCAATCTCTTTCATTACAAAGTGGTTGAAACAGTGGATGTGCGGTTCGATGAGACTAACGGTTCACAAAGAGAGCAACTGCCAAATGTGCTAGATGAAGTTCCATCCAGTGAATCAATCAAGCTAATGGGAACTGGAGAAATTATACCTTCTGAAGCTCATCCTGAAGAAGAACTTATCATCTCAGCACCTGATCAACATGAAGACAATGCTCAGCCTGAAGACATTCCTTCTAACAACGACAATGATCAGCAAGAGCAAAATCTTCACCCTGTACATCCTCGCGTTGCCAATGAAGTTCAGATTGAAAGAATAATTGATAGCATCAATGCAGCCGGTCCACTCACTCGTTCAAGGGCAACTCAGCTAGCAAATTTTTGTGGGCACTTTGCATTCATATCAATAACAGAACCCAAGAAGATTGAAGAAGCCTTCATGGAACCTGAATGGATTCAAGCTATGCAAGACGAGCTTCAATAGTTTGAGCTGAATAATGTATGGGAGCTGGTCAAGCGTCCCGATCCTCGAAAGCACAACATAATAGGCACCAAATGGATATACCGCAACAAGCAAGATGAGCATGGTAAAGTTGTCAGAAACAAATCTCGTCTCGTTGCTCAAGGATATACTCAAGTGGAAGGCATTGACTTCGATGAAACATTTGCTCATGTGGCTAGACTTGAAGCCATACGCATACTGCTGCCCTATGCAAATCATCACAACATACTTCTTTATCAAATGGATGTGAAGAGCACCTTCCTCAATGGCAAGATTGAAGAAGAAGTGTATGTTGCACAACCTCCTGGCTTTGAAGATCCAAAACATCCTGACATGGTATACAAGCTTAACAAGGCACTGTATGGCCTCAAACAAGCCCCTCGGGCCTGGTATGACACACTCAAATACTTCCTGAAGAGCAAAGGCTTCATACCTGGTTCTCTCGACCCCACTCTCTTCACGAAGACATATGATGGTGAACTGTTTGTGTGCCAAATATATGTGGATGACATTATCTTCGGCTGCACCAATCAGAAGTACAGTGAAGAGTTTGGATATATGATGCAAGAGCAATATCAAATGTCTATGATGGGAGATCTGAAGTTCTTTCTCGGTCTTCAAATACGATAGCAACGCAACGGCATCTTCATATCTCAAGAGAAGTATCTCAAAGATTGCCTGAAGAAGTTCAGTATGCAAGACTGCAAAGGCTTCACGACGCCAATGCCAGCCAAGCATCATATGGGTCCTGACGACAATGGTAAAGAGTTCGATCAAAAGGTATACCGCTCCATGATTGGTTCTTTACTTTATCTATGTGCATCTAGGCCAGATATTATGCTTAGTGTTTGCATGTGTGCTCGATTTCAAGCGGCACCAAAGGAGTCGCATCACTTAGCTGTGAAGTGAATTCTTCGATATTTGGCTCACACCCCAACTCTAGGATTATGGTATCCAAAGGGCTCAGAGTTTGATCTGGTTGGATTCTCGGATGCTGATTATGCTGGTGACAAAGTTGATCGCAAGTCTACATCAGGCACATGTCACTTTCTGGGACAATCGCTTGTATGTTGGTCTTCAAAGAAGCAGAACTGTGTATCTCTCTCCACTGCTGAATCTGAATACATTGCTGCTGGATCTTGCTGCGCTCAGCTTCTGTGGATGAAGCAAACGCTCAAAGACTATGGCATTCATCTGAAGCAAGTGCCACTCTACTGCGACAACGAAAGCGCCATCAAGATTGCCAATAACCCAGTTCAGCACTCGAAGACAAAGCACATTGAAATTCGTCATCACATTATCAGAGATCATGTTGTGAAGGAAGATATTGATATCATACACGTCAACACTGAAGAGCAATTGGCAGATATCTTCACCAAGCCCTTGGATGAGAAGAGATTTTGCAAGTTACGGTGTGAGCTAAATATCCTGGAATCCTCAAATGTCCTGTGATCAGGCACACATCCTAACCCTTATGCATATTGTGTAAAGTATATCTTCAAGCAATGAAGACATGCATTCTAAGTGTGAATACATTAATGTGGAATTTGACTTCGGAGCGCCACTATAATTGTGCGCCGTGTCTGGGTCTAATACTTCCTATACGGTGGGTAACGCCACCACCAAATGTTCTACTTTGAAGTGTTTCACTCATGGCGTTACCTTGCTATGTCTTCACATTTGGTTTGGCTTCAATCTCAACATGTCTTCATGATTATCTTCACTATGTTGATTATATATATACTAGTGTTCTGTCCTCTACAGCATTCACTTATAGCTATGTCTTCTTGTTGAATCTTTTGAACTAAGTGAATGTGATCGGACCCTAAACTCTCTATGCTATCTATCTCAAACTCTATCTCTCCAAATCATATGCATTCTATTGAAACTATTGAATGTCTTCTTTGCGTCCTTGTCAGCAGAAGATACAAAGACAAACCTTAAGTCCACCTTCAATGCTCATTCCTCCACATGAAACCCGGAGAAGTAGGAACGACCACCCGACAATCCAGGCGTGCGTGGGACGTGGAACAAACCCCAAAATTCTGCATGATGGCCACGTGTTCCTCAGATGCGAATCGCCAGGGGCACCTGTGTAATAATGTTGTGCCGCCCCTGTACCTATAAATACACACTTCACGGCGGTCATTATCTCTTCTTCCACTCTCGCACGAACCCTAGCGCCACCGCTAGCCCTCGACGACGCCGGCGACGAAGCGCTTCGCTGCCGCAACCTCTCCGACGCCGTCTTCACGCCGACCGCGGACATCGTCCTCTCCGCCGTCGCCGTAGGTGTCCTCCATCGCCAAGTTAGGGCACGGAAGATCGAACTGCTCGGCCTCATCTTCCACTCCGTCTAGTAGTTCTTAGTGTGGTAAATAAAACTTCCTTTTTACGGCACCGTTGATCCTATGGCTTTGTCACTTTCTACCACAAGCAGTTTCTATTCACACAAGTTAGATCTCTCTCATACTGCATCTCATAACATGCCTAGTATATTCACTTATGCTTCACAAAGTAGTTAGATTCCTCACTTGTACTGATCTCTGGATTCGTACAAATCTGGAACCAACTCCTTATCTATGAGTGAATGTCTTCGCACGATGAGGTCAATGTCTTCTAAACTGATTTATATTCAAAATCTTCTGAGAATGCATATGACCTCTTCCCCTTCCCTCGCACCTTAATGCTGTCACAGGTACATGTCCGTGGGAGAATCCCTTGGTTCTCATAGTCTGCATTCATTTGCAGAATTCTTACAGCATCATATAAATTCTCCCGAAGCAAGTTCCTGTTTGTCCAGCAAGCGAAAATCTTTGAAGCCTTTGAACGTGTTGAAGCCTTTCAGTTTAAAGTTCATGGCTTCAGAGAAATCAGCAAGGAAGGGTGGCAGAAAGCGTCATGGAGAAACATCTAGAGATCTGCCAGATGACCTCTCAGAACTGTACAAGACAGATCCTGAAGAGGATTACAATCAGCGCAAGACCCGAATCCAATGGATTCGAAGATATTGGGCAGAACAATGGTTCAAATACCGATTTGTAACCCAGGAATATGCTGAGAAAAATGCCATCAAGAGACCGTGGGGAGACATCCTATACAAGAATCTTCAACCCAGGTCCAGAGATGAAGCCATTGAACAAGGCTTCTATCCCTGCATGGTCCGTGGGCCACAGCCTGTTGATGCACACCCATCGTCACTACTATGGTGTCGTGACGACATTCTGTTCAAGCGCAACTTCCAGTTTGCCCAGAACTCAGCGAAGCAAAACAAGAAGACATTGGGACTAGACTTCAACCCTGGTCCCTCAGCTCCAAGGGCTGATGGCACACGAGATGCAGAACCCAATGTCGTCGGTCCTTTCTACAACCTTGAAGGCCTCATCACCCATATCTTGGTTCAAGGGACTGCAGTGAATGAGCCTGCAGCTGACGCTGAATCAGATGAAGCGCCTGCAGCGCCGAAGCCAAAGAAGTTGAAGAAGCCTAAAGCTTCAAAGCCTGCCCCTTCACCAAAAATCTCACGGGCGAAGCCACTGGCAACTGCACCTCCTGAAGACAGTGTGCAGTCCGAAGATTTATCACGCATCTCCAAGCCCCAGAAGGTCAAGATGCCTCTGCCACACACCGGCCAAGAGCTAACAGCTGCTGCCATTCTGCGCAATGATGCCATTGATCTGTCAAGTGATGAAGATCTTGCAGATGACGCTCTTGAGCAACTCATCAAGAGCAAAGAAGAAGCAGAAATCTTCAATGATCTGCCTCTCTTTGATGTAACAATCATCCACAACTTCATTGATGAATGGTTTGACACGCCAAACATCAGCTTCGACGATCTCCAACTACCCATTGGCCTCAGTGTCGCCTTCCATGGCGCCATTGCTTCAGAGTTAGCTATCGCCCAGCGCATTGTTGAACTGAAGCAGAAGATTGACTTTGAGAAATCTCAGTTCAAGAAGCATATGGCCAAGCTCAGCGTGCAAGACGTGAAGAATTTCAAGATTATGCTGCACGAGCTCAAGGAAGCCTTTCTAAAGAAACGTGCAGAAGCTCAGGGTTCTCGTGAGCGCATGAAGGTCCTGGCTGATAGGTGTGTGCAAGCCTACAATGAGGCTGAGAAGCGCAAGGCCCTTGGGCGTCCTGGCATCGACCCCAGGATGGCTGCCAAGAAGCAGAAGAAGCCCGCTATGGCTGAACCTGAAGCACCAAGGCAGGAGGCAGATCCCCTTGTCTTCCCAACTAGCATGACTGGCCCGAAGCCAAAGGTCAGGTCAACCGCTTCAGAACTGAAGAAGACCAGGACTGCTGAGGCTGAAGCAAGGAAGAGAAAACATCCTGAAGCCTCTGCTACTGCCCCCGCCAAGAAGAAAAGAATGACCAAGAAGGAACGGGCTGCTCCCACAGAGCCCTTGATTGTTGAACCCATTTCCATGGTTCACCCCGACGCCGATCCACAAGAACGTCAACTGACTGTCCATGAGCCTGCTTTCACAGAGGCTCATGAAGCTGAAGACTTTCCAGCAGCTGATCCCATCGCTGCTGAAGACATTGGTCATCATGACCATGTTGAAGATGATGCAGCCCTTCCTCAGCTAGAACACCAACAGGTATCATCGCCTGTGCTAACGCACAGCGAACTCATCAGCATTGGTCGTCCACTGACGCCAATTGCACAGGATGCTTCATGGGCGGATCGCCCACAAGAGAATGAAGACCTTGAGGCCCAGCCAACAGCAACTCCACAGGCGTCACCCGCATTGCGCAGGCTTCGCAAAGGTCCAAGGCCTCAAGTCTCTGCTGAAGACAATCCGGCTGCATCAGCCGCGGAAGAAGAAGTCCCACAAGTTGCCACTCCCCTGTCCCACCAAGAAGCAGTTCTCGAGGAGAACGTGATCGTGACCGATCCTCCTGCTCGTCAAGTGGAGGTTGAACATCTTGAGGCTGCCACCACCAACACCACTGAAGCCACTGACGCTGTCATGGCTGAAGCTAATGTGGAGCCCTCACCAACAAAAGCACCAGAAGTCAGCGAAGCCACTGATCCCGCCACTTCTGTTCCTGAGTCTGCTGCCGGTCCCCAGTTCGACTATCATGTTGAGCACAGGCCTCAGGTACAGAAGCCAATCCCAAGATTGCCAAGGTTCCCAGGTCCTGCATCAGCACCTGGCTCCTTCAATATCAATGGCTTCAGAGCAGACAACACATTCTTCAACAGCTCCAGGAACCCCTACTCCAGGGAAAGAATATCATCTGATCGGTTCTGGAGTTATCCGCAGCGAAGCTATTACTCATGCGTTCTTTACAACCAAGGTCGCATCTTCCCACACAAGCGCCTTGACATTGAAGCAATAGCTGGTCTGCCCTGTCTGGAAGAAGCTCTGGATTGCTTCAAAGAGGTTGGACTGCTGCCGTTCGTCACTGACCAAGAGCATTGGAATGAAGAGTTGCTGCTCCAATTCTATGCCACACTTCACATCCGCGGGTATAGCAGAGATCCGAAGACTTGGGTCCTGGAGTGGATGACAGGAAACGTTCATCACGAAGCCAAAGCCTTTGACATCATTGAGCTCACTGGTTTGCCCACTCCTGGCGATCTCTACGAGCATGGCTGTCAGCTTCATAGTGAAGCTATTGAGAGCATCTTTCAGAAGACTGAACCTAATATGAGTCAGATGCTCAGTATGATGAAGCCATTGCCCCAAGATGCTGCTTATCCCACGGAGTTCTTCGTTGAAGACCTTGAGTATCTGCCAAGAACCATTTATCACATCATAAGGCGAACTCTCTGGCCAATCAAAGGACATTCTCCCCATGCCAAGCTGGAAGGTGCAATGAAGACTTTGGTCTTCTACATTCTTCATGGAAAATGCTTCAATACACAGGATTTCTTCATTCGCCAACTTGCTGCATCTGGCTCTGATCTGTTTGGTTTGAAGTTCTACGCCCCTTGGGTGATGCGGCTGATCAAACTTCACTCCGCTATCTCATATCAGCCCTCGGCCCGCAACCATCGGATCTTTTTGCCTGATGTGGATATGTCTATTGAAGCCATCTATCCTGAGCCTGCCAAGGAACCTCTCAGTCTTCAGAATGCAGAGCATCAAAGTTTCACTCAGAACGTTGAAGGCGTGGAAGCCGTAACTCGTGTGTATCCTTTGGCTGGCACTACACGTGCACCGCATCCTGCTCTCACTGAAGCCACTGACAGTACAACTGCTCCACGACCCAAGAAGCGCACTCGTGTTCTCAACGACCGAGAGCTTCTTGTGGCTCTTCATCAGAAACAGGATAGGCATCATGACTGGCTGAAGCGTCAGATGCAAAGCCTCTTGGTGGATGTTAATCGCATTCGCAATCTTGCCACCAAGAATGCTTTTGTTGCCCATGAAACCTCTCGCCGCACATGGAAAGGGCTAACGCTGATGTGTTCTGAAGATGATCTTCAAGAGGATGGCTTCACTGAGCGATTCAAGTTTGACTCCACACCTCCTCGAAGGGCAGTGCTGCGACGAACTCCATCCCTTGAAGACTCTGAGTTCTCTTCCTCTGCTGCAACTGTGAATGCCAGAGTGATCGAGGATGAAGACGATGCTACTTCACCGCCACCTCCTTCAGCATGCTTCGACTCTGCTCCAAGCTCTTCAGCACCGCCAAACACCACCAACGACCCTGCTGCTTCACCTACTCCTCATGGGAACGAGTAGATGCTCTATGTCTTCAAACCTTTTTGGTCCTTACTGACAAAAGGGGGAGAAGCATATGAGGTTGATAGTCTTCAAGCGGGTCCATATGGGCGGGTGCTTTATATTTTGCTTCGTGCTTACAACTCTCGTTTTGCTACATTTGGTTCTTTGAGTTGTAACACTTAAACTCGATGGTCGTCTGCTACTTATCTGCCACCTTGTGTTGCGATGATAAATTCCGCATGTGCGACGATAAATTCCGCACTTAGATCATTCTGCAGACGTCCATTTTCCATTATGCATGTCATTATCTTCATATACTTTCACATGCATAGTGGATTGTCATCATAAGTTGAAGTGGATCTCCACAAGTACAACCTGCCATGTGCATTTGCATTCCAAAAGCAAATTACTTATATGCACATCTTCAGGGGGAGCCCTTGCAACTTATGAAGACAATTCCTTATCCTTTACAATTTCACAGATTATATTCCCCGTTGAAAACTTCAACTAGTTTGTCATCAATCACCAAAAAGGGGGAGATTGTAAGTGCATCTAGTGCCACCCCTAGTTGGTTTTGGAGTATTGACGACAAACCTAGTTGAGGGACTAATGTGTTTGTGAGAATTGCAGGATAACACAGGTAGAAGTCCCTCATTGATTCGGTTTTCCTACCAGAGATGACCCCTAAAAATGTATGAAGACATTGAAGTCAAAGGTGGTATATGAAGATATTCACATTGAAGACTATGACAAGAGAAGACACCACATGAAGCCTATGGAGCTCGAAGACTTAGATCTTTCGTAGTTCTCTTTCTTCTGTGTTGAGTCATAGGAACCACCGTACTGTTAAGTGGGGTCCAAGAGAACCAGTCAGAATGACTGAAGTGATGCTTAAACAAAACCTATGTCTTCGAGTGAAGACTTTGAGAGCGAATCTTGTCCAGAGTCGGGCAAGTCAGCTTTGCTTGAAGCCCAAGTAAAGTTGCCGTGTGAGTTTGAAATCTGACCGTTGGAACACGTGTCAGTTCCTTAGTGACCCAGGGTCATTTCGGACAAATCAGGTCGGGTTGCCAAGTGGCTATAAATAGCCCACCCCCTACAACCATAAACGGTTGGCTGCTCAGATTCAGAGTACGGCTTTTGTCGTTTGAGAGCAACCCACCTCGAAGCCTTTGAGAGAGAATTCCTTGCGAGGATAAAGCCCTAACCACCCAGAGCCAAAGAGAATTAGGCATCACTTAAGTCTTCTTGTCTGTGTGATCTGAAGACTTATTACACTTGAGGACTGTGCATCCTCCAGCCGTTTAGGCGTCGCGTTCTGAGCATCCAAGAGACATTGTGGATTGCCGGTGAACAAAGTCTGTGAAGGTATGGGAGTCTACCTTGAAGACTTACCAGAGTGATTGGGCGAGGTCTGTGTGACCTTAGCTCAAGGGGAATACGGTGAGGACTGGGTGTCCTGAGCTGCGTGTTCAGGACTGGGTGTCCGGGACAGTGTGTCCTAAGGTTTAAATACCTAGCCGCCCTAACCAGACATACAGTTGTCACAGCAACTGGAACTGGTCCAACAAATCATTGTCTTCAGCGAGTCACTGGTTTCATCTTCCCTAACCTTTACTTACTGTTACTCCTTGTGAAGTCATTGTATGTTTGCACTATCTTTTGTCTTCACTGAGTGACTGCGTGTTCTGTGTGGCTTCGCAATATCTTCCTACCTGATCCTTACTACATTGCTGCTATTAGTCATTGTGCTTTCACTCTATTGAATACTTGACTATGGCTTGCCTAATGTAGTCTACCTTCCGCTGCGGGGTAATAGGTTTATTTCTATCATTTGTCTTCATAACTTCCACGTTTTGAAGACTTTCATAAAAATCGCCTATTCACCCCCCCCCCCCCTCTAGTCGATATAACGCACTTTCACCTCCGCGTTCAACACACGTATGGAATGGAGACGTCTCCCATGCCTTGATCCAGCAAGGAGGAGGGAGAGATTGAGGAAGAGAGTCCAACAGCAGCACGACGGTGTGGTGGTGATGGAGTGGCAGTTCTCCGGCAGGGCTTCGCCAAGTTCACGCGGAGGAGGAGAGGTATTGGAGGGGAGGGGCTGCGCCAGGTTTAAGGGTGTGGCCGCCCTCCCACCCCTCCACTATTTATAGGTGGGGAGAGAGGGGGCCGGCCCCCTAGATCCCATCTAGGGTTGGGGCGGCGGCCAAAGGGGGGAGGAGTGCCACCCAAGTCAAGTGGAGGCCCTCCCCTTTAGGGTTTCCCCTCTCCCATGCGCATGGGCCTTGGGGGGGCTAGTGCCCTTGGCCCATTAAGGTTAGGGCACCCCCCTACAGCCCATGCTGCTGTATTAGACGTGGTGGAACATTTTCTGGACCTCCGGACTCCTCCGGAATCCTCTGGAACCTTCCGGAAGCTTCCCGGTACAATACCGAAAAAAACCGAACTTTTCCCGGAACCCGAACAACAACTTTCCATATATAAATCTTTACCTCCGGACCATTCCGGAACTCCTCGTGACATCCGGGATCTCATCTGGGACTCCGAACAACATTCGGTAATCACATACAAGTCTTCCTAATAACCCTAGCGTCATCAAAGCTTAAGTGTGTAGACCCTACGGGTTCGGGAACCATGCAGACATGATCGAGACAACTCTCCGGCCAATAACCAACAGCGGGATCTGGATACCCATGTTGGCTCCCACATGTTCCACGATGATCTCATTGGATGAACCACGATGTCGAGGATTCAATCAATCACGTATTCAATTCCCTTTGTCTAGCGGTATAGTACTTGCCCGAGATTCGATCGTCGATATCCCGGTACCTTGTTCAATCTCGTTACCGGCAAGTCTCTTTACTCGTTCCGTAACACATCATCCCATGATCAACTCCTTGGTCACATTGTGCACATTATGATGATGTCCTACCGAGTGGGCCCTGAGATACCTCTCCGTTTACACGGAGTGACAAAATCCCAGTCTCGATTCGTGCCAACCCAACAGACACTTTCGGAGATACCTGTATTGTACCTTTATAGCCACCCAGTTACGTTGTGACGTTTGGCACACCCAAAGCACTCCCACCGTATCCGGGAGTTGCACAATCTCATGGTCTAAGGAAATGATACTTGACATTAGAAAAGCTTTAGCAAACGAACTACACGATCTTGTGCTAGGCTTAGGATTGGGTCTTGTCCATCACATCATTCTCCTAATGATGTGATCCCATTATCAACGACATCCAATGTCCATGGTCAGGAAACCGTAACCATCTATTGATCAACGAGCTAGTCAACTAGAGGCTTACTAGGGACATGGTGTTGTCTATGTATCCACACATGTATCTGAGTTTCCTATCAATACAATTCTAGCATGGATAATAAACGGTTATCATGAACAATGAAATATAATAATAACCAATTTATTATTGCCTCTAGGGCATATTTCCAACAGTCTCCCACTTGCACTAGAGTCAATAATCTAGTTCACATCGCCATGTGATTAACACTCACAGGTCACATCGCCATGTGACCAACATCCAAAGAGTTTACTAGACTCAATAATCTAGTTCACATCACTATGTGGTTAACACTCAATGAGTTCTGGGTTTGATCATGTTATGCTTGTGAGAGAGGTTGTAGTCAACGGGTCTTGCCATATTCAGATCCGTATGTATTTCGCAAAACTTTATATCGTAGATGCTGCTACCATGTTCCACTTGGAGCTATTCCAAATTATTGCTCCATTATACGTATCTGGTATCTATACTCAGAGCTATCCGGATAGGTGTTAAGCTTGCATCAACGTAACTATTTATGTCGAACTCTTTATCACCTCCATAACCAAGAAACATTTCCTTATTCCTCTAAGGATAATTTTGACTACTATCTGGTGATCCACTCCTAAATCACCTTTGTACCCTCTTGCCTGACATGTGGCAAGGCACACATTAGGTGCGGTACTTTAGCATGGCATACTGTATAGAGACTATGACAAGAGCATAGGGGACGACCTTCGTCCTTCTTATTTCTTCTGCCGTGGTCAAGCTTTGAGTCTTATTCAACTTCACACCTTACAACTCAGGTAAGAACCCCTTCTTTGGCTGATCTATTTTGAACTCCTTCAAAAACATGTCAAGGTGTGCGTTCTTTGAAAGTATCATTAGACGTCTTGATCTATTTCTATAGATCTTGATGCCCAATATGTAAGCAGCTTTATCCAGGTCTTCCTTTGAAAATCACTCTTCAAACAACCGTTTATGCTTTCCAGAAATTCTACATCATTTCGAATCAACAATATGTCATCCACATATACTTATCAGAAATGTTGTAGTGCTCCCACTCACTTTCTTGTAAATACAAGTTTCTAACAAACATTGTATAAACCTAAAAGCTTTGATCACTCCATCAAAAACATATATTCCGATTCCGAGATGCTTGCTCTAGTCCATAGAAGGATTGCTGGAGCCAGCATACCTTTTAGCATCCTTAGGATCGACAAAACCTTTTATTGTATCACATACAACTTTTCTTACGAAAACTGGTAACAAAACTCGTTTTGACATCCATCTGTCAGATTTCATAATCAAAAAATACAGCTAATGCTAACATGATTCCGACGGACTTAAGCATCGCTACGGATGAGAAATTCTCATCGTAGTCAACTCCTTGAACTTGTGAAAAGACTCTTTCCCACAAGTAGAGCTTCATAGACGGTAACATTACCGCCCACGTCCGTCTTCTTCTTAAAGATCCATTTATCTCAATGGCTTGCCGATCATCGGGCAAGTCCACCAAAGTCCATACTTTGTTCTGATATATGGATCCTATCTCGGATTTCATGGCTTCTAACCATTTGTCAGAATACGGGCCCACCATCGCTTCTCCATAGCTCGTAGGTTCATTGTTGTCTAACAACATGATATCTAAGATAGGATTACCGTACCACTTAGGAGTAGTACATATCCTTGTCGACCTACGAGGTTCGATAGCAACTTGATCCGAAGCTTCATGACCACTATCATTAACTTCCTATTCAACAGACGTAGGCGCCATAGAAAACATCTTTCTGTGTTTCATCACTCTCTGGTTGAAGTAAAGGTTCGACAACCTCATCAAGTTCTATCTTCCTCCCACTCAATTCTTTCGAGAGAAACTCCTTCTCGAGAAAGGACCCGTTCTTAGCGACAAACAATTTTCCCTCGGATCTAAGATAGAAGGTATACCCAGCTGTCACCCTTGGGTATCCTATGAAGATGTGTTTGTCCGCTTTGGGTTTGAGCTTCTCCGGCTGAAGCCCTAAGCATCGCATCCCCAAACATTAAGAAACGACAACTTTGGTTTCTTACCAAACCAATGTTCACACGACATCGTTTCAACGGACTTAAATGGTGTCCTATCTAAAGTGAATGCAGCTGTCTCTAACGCATAACCTCAAAATGAAAACGGTAGATTGGTAAGAGACATCATAGGTCGCACCATATCTCATAGGGTTCGATTACGACGTTCGGACACACCATTACCTTGTGGTGTTCCAGGTGGCTTCAACTGTGAAACAATTCCACAATGTCTTAAGTGATTGCCAAACTCATAACTCAGAAAATCCCCTTTTGATCAGATCGTAGGAACATGATCTTATTGTTATGATGATTCTTAACTTCACTCTGAAATCGCTTGAACTTTTCAAACGTTTCAGACTTGTGCTTCATTAAGTAGATATACCTATATCTACCCAAATCGTCAGTGAAGATGAGAAAATAGCGATATCCACCGCACGCTTCAATTCTCATTGGATCACACACATCAGCATGCATGATTTCCAACAAGTCACTTGCCCATTTCATTGTACCTGAAAACGGGGTCTTAGTCATCCTGCCCATGAGGCATGGCTCGCATGTGTCAAGTAATTCAAAATCAAATGACTCCAAACATCCATCGACATGGAGTTTCTTCATGCATCTTATGCCAATATGACCTAAGCGACAGTGCCACAAGAAAGTGGTACTATTGTTATTAACTCTACATCTTTTGGCGTGAACATGTGTATTACTACGACCGAGATTCAATGAACCATTCACATAGGGTGCATGACCATGAAAAGTATTATTCATGTAAACAGAATAACCATTATTCTCTAACTTAAATGAATAACCGTATTGCAATGAACATGATCTAATCATATTCATGCTCAACGTAGACACCTGATAACATTTATCTAGGTTCAATACTAATCCCGAAGGCAGATGGAGCGTGCGATGGTGATCTCATCAACTTTGGAAACACTTCCAACACACATCGTCACCTCGCCCTTAGCCAGTCTCCATTTAGTCCGTAGCTTTTGCTTCAAGTCACCAATAATAGTAATTGAACCGGTATCCAATACCCAGGTGCTACCAATAATAACACGTATAAATTTTGTTAAAGTTGCCAGCCTTCTTATCTACCATGCATTTGGGGTAATTCCGCTACCAGTGACCGTTCCCCTTACAATAGAAGCACTTAGTCTCGGGTTTGGGTTCAACCTTGGGTTCCTTCACTGGAGCGGCAACTGGTTTGCCATCCATGAAGTTTCCCTTCTAGCCCTTGCCCTTCTTGAAACCAGTGGTCTTGTCAAACCATCAACACTTGATGCTCCTTCTTGATTTCTACCTTTTGCAGTCTTAAGCACCGCGAACAGCTCCGGGATCAACTCCATCCCTTGCATCTCATAGTTCATCACGAAGATCTAGTAGCTTAGTGATAGTGGCTAGAGAACTCTATCAATCACTATCCTATCTGGAAGTTTAACTCCCACTTGATTTAAGTGATTGTAGCACCCAGACATTCTGAGCACATGCTCACTAGCTGAGCTATTCTCCTCCATCTTGTTGGCTAAAGAACTTGTCAGAGGTCTCACACCTCTCAACACGGGCATGAGCCTGAAATCCCAATTTCAGCTCTTGAAACATCTCATATGTTCTATGGCGTTCAAAACGTCATTGGAATCCCGATTCTAAGCCGTAAAGTATGGTGCACTAAACTATCAAGTAGTCATCAGGATGTGTCTGTCAGGTGTTCACAACATCCACAGACGACGTTGTAGGGGTTTGCACATCGAGCGGTGCATCAAAGACGTAAGCCTTCTGTGTAGCAGTGAGGACACTCCTCAGACTACGGACCTAGTCCGCATCATTGCTTACAATATCTTTCAACTTAATCTTTCTCTAGGAACGTATTGAAACAGGGAGCTACAACGTGAGCTATTTATCTACAATATATTTGCAAAGACAATTTAGACTATGTTCATGATAATTGAGTTCATCTAATCAAATTATTTAATGAACTCCCACTCAGATAGACATCCCTCTAGTCATCTAAGTGAAACATGATCCGAATCGACTAGGCCGTGTCCGATCATCACGTGAGACGGACTAGTCATCACTGGTGAACATCTCATGTTGATCGTATCTTCTATACGACTCATGTTCGACCTTTCAGTCTTCCGTGTTCCGAGGCCATGTATGTACATGCTAGGCTCGTCAAGTCAACCTAAGTGTTTCGCATGTGTCCCGAGGCCATGTCTGTACATGCTAGGCTCGTCAACACCCGTTGTATTCGAACGTTAGAATCTATCACACCCGATCATCACGTGGTAATTCGAAACAACGAACCTTCGCAACGGTGCACAGTTAGGGGGAACACTTTTCTTGAAATTATTGTGAGGGATCATCTTATTTAAGCTACCGTCGTTCTTAAGCAAATAAGATGTAAAACATGATAAACATCACATGCAATCAAATAGTGACATGATATGGCCAATATCATTTTGCTCCTTATGACGGGCTCCATGATCATCGTTGTCACCGGCATGACACCATGATCTCCATCATCATGACCTCCATCATCGTGTCTTCTTGAATTTGTCTCGTCATCTATTACTTCTACTACTATGGCTAACGCTTTAGCAATAAAGTAAAGTAATTACATGACATTTATGTTGATACGCAGGTCATAAATAAATTAAGACAACTCATATGGCTCCTGCCAGTTGTCATACTCATCGACATGCAAGTCGTGATTCCTATTACAAGAACATGATCAATCTCATACATCACATATATCATTCATCACATCCTTTTGGCCATATCACATCACAAGGCATATGCTGCAAAAACAAGTTAGACGTCCTCTAATTCTTGTTGCAAGTTTTTACGTGGCTGCTATAGGTTTCTAGCAAGAACGTTTCTTACCTACGCCAAAACCACAATGTGATATGCCAATTTCTATTTACCCTTCCTAAGGACCCTTTTCATCGAATCCCATCCGACTAAAGTGGGAGAGACAGACACCCGCTAGCCACCTTATGCAACTAGTGCATGTCAGTCGGTGGAACCAGTCTCACGTAAGCGTACGTGTAAGGTCGGTCCGGGCCGCTTCACCCCACGATGCCGCCAAATCAAGATAAGACTAGTAACGGCAAGTAAATTGACAATATCGATGCCCACAACTGCTTTGTGTTCTACTCGTGCATAGAAACTACGCATAGACCTAGCTCATGATGCCACTGTTGGATTATGTAGCAGAAATTCAAAATTTTCTACGCATCACCAAGATCAATCTATGGAGTAATCTAGCAACGAGGGAAGGAGAGTGCATCTACATACCCTTGTAGATCGCTAAGCGGAAGCGTTCAAGTGAACGGGATTGATGGAGTCATACTCGTCGTGATCCAAATCACCGATGATCCTAGCGCCGAACAGATGGCACCTCCGCGTTCAACACATGTACGGAACGGAGACGTCTCCCATGCCTTGATCCAGCAAGGAGGAGGGAGAGGTTGAGGAAGAGAGTCCAACAGCATCACGACGGCGTGGTGGTGATGGAGTGGCAGTTCTCCGGCAGGGCTTCGCCAAGCTCACGCGGAGGAGGAGAGGTATTGGAGGGGAGGGGCTGCGCCAGGTTCAAGGGTGTGGCCGCCCTCCCACCCCTCCACTATTTATAGGTGGGGAGAGAGGGGGACGGCCCCCTAGATCCCATCTAGGGTTGGGGCGGCGGCCAAAGGGGGGAGGACTGCCTCCCAAGTCAAGTGGAGGCCCTCCCCTTTAGGGTTTCCCCTCTCCCATGCGCATGGGCCTTGGGGGGCTGCTGCCCTTGGCCCATTAAGGTTAGGGCGCCCCCCTACAGCCCATTCTGCTGTATTGAACATGGTGGAACATTTTCCGGACCTCCAGACCCCTCCGGAATCCTCCGGAACCTTCCGGAAGCTTCCCGGTACAATACCGGAAAAAACCGAACTTTTCCCGGAACCCGAACAACAACTTTCCATATATAAATCTTTACCTCCGGACCATTCTGGAACTCCTCGTGACATCCGGGATCTCATCTGGGACTCCGAACAACATTCGGTAATCACATACAAGTCTTCCTAATAACCATAGCGTCATCGAACCTTAAGTGTGTAGACCCTACGGGTTCGGGAACCATGCAGACATGACCGAGACAACTCTCCGGCCCATAACCAACAGCGGGATCTGGATACCCATGTTGGCTCCCACATGTTCCACGATGATCTCATCGGATGAACCACGATGTCGAGGATTCAATCAATCCCGTATTCAATTCCCTTTGTCTATCGGTATAGTACTTGCCCGAGATTCGATCGTCGGTGTCCCGATACCTTGTTCAATCTCGTTACCGGCAAGTCTCTTTACTTGTTCCGTAACACATCATCCCGTGATCAACTTCTTGGTCACATTGTGCACATTATGATGATGTCCTACCGAGTGGGCCCGGAGATACCTCTCCGTTTACACGGAGTGACAAAATCCCAGTCCCGATTCATGCCAACCCAAGAGACACTTTCGGAGATACCTGTAGTGTACCTTTATAGCCACCCGGTTACGTTGTGACGTTTGGCACACCCAAAGCACTCCTACGGTATCCGGGAGTTGCACAATCTCATGGTCTACGAAAATGATACTTGACATTAGAAAAGCTTTAGCAAACGAACTACACGATCTTGTGCTAGGCTTAGGATTGGGTCTTGTCCATCACATCATTCTCCTAATGATGTGATCCTGTTATCAACGACATCCAATGTCCATGGTCAGGAAACCGTAACCATCTATTGATCAATGAGCTAGCCAACTAGAGGCTTACTAGGGACATGGTGTTGTCTATGTATCCACACATGTATCTGAGTTTCCTATCAATACAATTCTAGCATGGATAAGAAACGGTTATCATGAACAATGAAATATAATAATAACCAATTTATTATTGCCTCTAGGGCATATTTCCAACAGAACCAACCCGAAGAAGCAACACCAGAAAGAAGCAAACCACAAAGTAAACAACCACCACATGAATATGGCATGATGCACAATCAAGTATGATGCATGTCCAGTTTAAAGATACAAGGCATGGAAAAGTGCACAAGCAATCCTACAAATTAAGTGGAGCTCAATATGCAACTCTGTTGCATATTGACGAAACACCACGACAAGTTATTTAGTTCGATCTCGTTTATGTACCCAACAATATTAAATGTTGTTAGCATGGCAAGAGGTGAAGCATAAGATAACTACCTATCTAGGCAAGGTTAAATGAGGCCGGAACAACAAGCAACAAGTCCGGTAAAATCCTCATGAGCATTTAGCAATTTAATGCAAACAACAATTTAAACATTTTAATTGTTGTTATCATGATGCAGATGACATGTGCAAGTTTATGCAATTTTTATTAAAAGTTTGACAAGAGCAATATGAAGCATTTGTCACCGTGGTGGAAAGGAAAGGGGTGCCACGGCAACGATAACGAAAATGGTGCCATGGCAACGTTCCGGTAACTCGATTGAGATACCGATGCAAAGGAGAAGTGTGCAGATGCGTGCAAAAGATGGTGGGGCGCTCCCGGATACCGGGTGTCCCACGAGTCGACGGTAATAAGGCAAAAGAGGGGCAACGTGCATCGACAATTCAAGCACGGAGCAAGCACGAGCATCTCATACATCACACATGAATTAGTTCACGGGCGGTCGTCTCGGCGGTTATACCTTTCGGAGCGTGCATTATTGGAACGGATCAAGTTCGCAGCGGAGAAGGGGAAGTAGACGTTCTTGGGACCTTCATAGTGGAAGTAGTCGTTCTCTCGTGCTCTAGGGTCGACGGTGGAGGTTCTCGCGATCTCGGCGACGGTAGTGGTACATGTTTATCGGTAGTCAAACATGAAATTCCGGAGAGAGTACTTGGCAACATGCACGTCGGCGGTAGTTGTACACAAACGTTGTCGGACTTGACGGGTTCGAGGTCTCCGGACGTAGTGGTACATGTTCATTTTTCGGAGAGGTACATGGCGTTCTTCGGTCATAGGTACTTGACGTTTTGCTAACTGGGTCTTCGGTGACGGTCGTTGTACAAGGGTCATAGACGTTTTTGGGTCATGGGTAGATGTACTTGGCGCATCGTCGTGTGTAGTCGTACTCGGTGTCCTCGGGCAACGACTATAGTCGTGGTACTTGGCGTCTCACCGTGTAGTTGTACATGGACTCGAACAGAGGGCCTTGACGATTCAACGGGTATGAAGCAACGGAAACTCACAGGCCTCCCCTATACTTGGCGCAATCCGAGACGATCTCGACGATCCAGCGAGGCTACATGGTACAGGGCAGTCTTCGTCTTGGTAGGGTAGCGGTCCAAGCGAGCAGCAGCTCTGCTCAATGCAGGGCAGCACGGGGCAATGCCGGGGAAGGCAACGCAGGGAAGATGCGTTCGCTCATCTCCTGGATGAGGTGTAACACCCTCGATGCGGCTATATCTCCCACGTGTCGAAGCACGACTTAGAGGCATAACCGCATTGAAAGCAATGTCGCAAGTGAGGTAATCTTCACACAACCCATGTAATACATAAGGGACAGAGGTACATAGTTGGCTTACAATCGCCACTTCACACAATACATGAATAAAGCATTACATCATCCAGATACAATCAAGGTCCGACTACGGAACCAAAATAAAAGAAGACTACCCCAAAAGCTACACAGATCCTTGATCGACCCCAACTGGGCTCCATTACTGATCAACATAGAACAAAACAACACAAAGGACAAGATCTTCAACGAGCTCCTCCTGAGCTTGGTTGCGTCATCTGCACGGACTCATCGGCACTTGCAAACTGGTTTTGGAAGTATCTGTGAGCCACGGGGACTCAGAAATCTCGCACCCTCGCGATCAAGACTATTTAAGCTTATGGGTAAGGTAAAGGTATGAGGTGGAGCTGCAGCAAGCGACTAGCATATATGGTGGCTAACATACGCAAAAGAGAGCGAGAAGAGAAGGCAAAGCACGGTCGATAAAAGTATGATCAAGAAGTGATCCTAGAACAACCTATGTCAAACATAACTCCAACACCGTGTTCACTTCCCGGACTCCGCCGGAAAGAGACCATCACGGTTACACACGCAGTTGATTCATTTTAATTAAGTTAAGGTTCAAGTTATCTACAACCGAACATTAACAAATTCCCATCTGCCCATAACTGCGGGCACGGCTTTCGAAAGTTCAAATCCCTGCAGGGGTGTCCCAACTTAGCCCATGACAAGCTCTCACGGTCAACGAAGGAATAGACCTCCTCCCGAGACGTTCCGATCAGACTCGGTACCTCGGTTCTTCAAGACACTTCGACAAGTTAAAACAAATCCAGCAAGACCGCCCGATGCGCCGACATCCTGATGGGAGCTGCACATATCTCGTTCTCAGGGCAACACCGGATAAGCAATCCGTACAACTAAAACCAGCCCTCGAGTTTCCCCGAGGTGGCGCTGCAAGGGGCTCTATTTTGGACCAATACTTAGACAAGCACTGGCCCGGGGGGTTAAAATAAAGATGACCCTTGGGCTGGCCTAACCCAAGGGAAAAAAGGCTAGGTGGCAAATGGTAAAACCAATGTTGGGCCTTGCTGGAGGAGTTTTTATTCAAGGCGAACTGTCAAGGGGTTCCCATTATGACCCAACCGCGTAAGGAACGCAAAATCCGCGAACATAACACCGATATGACGGAAACTAGGGCGGCAAGAGTGGAACAAAACACCAGGCATAAGGCTGAGCCTTCCACCCTTTACCAAGTATATAGATGCATTAATTAAATAAGAGGTATTGTGATATCCCAACAAAATATCCATGTTCCAACAAGGAACAAAACTCCAATCTTCACCTGCAACTACCAACGCTATAAGAGGGGCTGAGCAAAGCGGTAACATAGCCAAACAACGGTTTGCTAGGACAAGGTGGGTTAGAGTCTTGGCTCAACAATATGGGAGGCATGATAAGCAAGTGGTAGGTATCGCAACATAGGCATAGCAAAAGAGCGAGCAACTAGCAAGCAAAGATAGAAGTGATTTCGAGGGTATGATCATCTTGCCTGAAACCCGCAAGGAAGAAGAACGAGTCCATGAAGAAGACAAACGGACGTAGTCGAACGGGTCCTCACAAACGCGACGATACCGGACCCAACCCGAAGAGGCAAACACCGGAAAGAAGCACACAACATAGTAAACAACCCACACATGAACATGATATGATATGCGGGATGCGGGATGCGATGCATATGCATGATTTTCAAAGGAATGATTGAACCTGGCCTCAACATGGAAATCCAAGTATGCCACTGGAAAGGTCAGATGAAATCGCTTGAAAACGATATAAAGAACGCCGGAATCGGAGTTACGATTTGGAAATGGCAAGCGATTCAAAAATGGCCACGTTCTGCGATTTACAGCAAGTAGCCATCTAAATGCATCAAGATGAACATGCTACAGCACTCAAACATGGCAACAAAATACATGGCAGGGATCCATTCATGATGCTTAACAAAAGACTAGCACTGAGCTACGGCCAATTCATCCATTAACAGGTTCAAACAAGCATGGCAGAAATGCATTTGACAAATAGATCTCAGACTTAGTGAAATTAACACTTGTCTGGAATTTCAGATCAGATAGCACTCTTTGGAGCATGAAAACAATATGCTACAGGACCTGAACATGGCAAAGTAAAGCATGGCATGGAGCTACTCAAAGAGCTTAACAAAAGTCCCTTAGTGGCCTTGAGCCAAAAGGGATCAGAAAATACAATTGCAAGCATGTGAACATGGCAAAAATATAATCAGATCACAGACTTAGTGAAAAACTGGAGCATGCTGAAACAGATATCAAGTAGGCATGTTTACGAGCTCGATGCACTCACTACAGAGCAAGGCATGACAATCTAAGCATACACCCATCAAGGATACACATTATACAAGCTAGACATGGCAAGAACAATAACATAGCATGCACGGATCAACTACAACATCCTCGGCAAAATCGCTAACAAGTAGACAATCTGCCCAGATTCACGAAATAGCAAAAGTAGAGCTCGATTGACTCAAGCTAGGGTGCTCCATAATTGCAAACAAAGACATGGATGGATAGAGCAGTACAAGATTAACAAAACATCATTACTGATCATCCTCAAAAGAGGCACGGATCACAAGGAAACAACATGAACATATGGCCATAATGAGATAAACAGACCAAGGACATAGTGGAAATGCTAAGTCCCTGAAATCAGCATTAACAAGTGCACCACTTTGCAAGCTTGTGCCAGTCACCACACACATCACAAAAATACATGGGTTGCACCTTTGGAAAGATGGCAAAACCCTTAACAAAACATATGTAGAGCTCATGGGCATATCATGCACACAATAATCATGGCAAAAATGACAAATATCTAAATGGAGCAGCAGATCTGACAAATATCTCAAGTAGCACTCTTCTAACAGCATTTCGGGCATCAAGATGAACTCAAATGAAAATGATGCAATGAGATGAAATGATGTACTCTTTGAGACGAACATTTTGATATGCTGTATGCATGAATCGGAGCTATGGATGCAAAGTTACGAGGCGATGAATAATGCAAAATAATTAGGGTTAGGGGGTAGAAAGTCAACCTAGTGGATCTGGATCCAGATCGGATCTCGCCGGGTACTGTAGCAGGGCGCGGTTCTCGAGGAAGTTCGGCCGGAATCGAGGTCGCCGGAGCCGCTAGATGTCGCCGGAGGAAGCGGAGCTCGCCGGAGCTTGGTCGGGGAGGCGCGGTGCTCGGGGGAGTGCCTCGAGCGGCGCGGGCGAGGACGGTGGCCGGCGCCGGTGGACAGGGCGGCGGACGCCGGTGGCAGCCGCGACGGTGGCCGGTGCCGGCGTCGGTGGCGGAGCGGGGCGGCGGGCGCCAGTGCACGGGAGGACGGAAGGCGGCGCGGGCGACGCGGCCTCGGGCCTCGGGCGGCGGCGTGCTGGCGATCCAGGCCGGGCGGGCCCCGCCTGGGCTCCGCGGGTCGGCGCGGTGGCGAGGAGAGAGAGGAGGCGGCGCGGGATGAGCTGGCGCGCGCTGAGTGGCTGAGGTGGAGGAGGCGATGACGTGGCACAACGTGATTGGCCGGGATGAGGTGGCCGGCGGACATGTCCGGTGGCGGAGTGGACGTGTCCGGCACGCAGAGGAGGAAGATCTAGGGTTTCGGGGAAAAGATCCGAAAACGAAAATGAAGGGGTCTATATATAGAGGTAGAGGGAGCTAGGAAGCTCCAAATGAGGTGCGGTTTTCGGCCACACGATCGTGATCGAATGCTCTAGATGATGGAGAGGGTTTAGATGGGTTTTGGGCCACTTTGGAAGGGTGTTGGGCTGCAACACACACGAGGCCTTTTCGGTCCCCCGGTTAACCGTTGGAGCATCAAACGAAGTCCAAATGGTACGAAACTTGACAGGCGGTCTACCGGTAGTAAACCAAGGCCGCTTGGCAAGTCTCGGTCCAATCTGGAAATGTTTAACCCCCACACATGAAAGAAAGGTCGAAAGGACCACCAGAGGAGATAGGAGCGCCGGAATGCAAAACGGACAACGGGAAAAATGCTCGGATGCATGAGACGAACATGTATGCAAATGAAATGCACATGATGACATGATATGCAATGCATGACACGCAAGCAATGACAAGGCAACAACAGCGAATAAGTGGACGACACCTGGCACATCGGTCTCGGGGCGTTATAGCCAAGGCGAAGGTGGGATATGGCACTGAGGAAGGAGGTCCGGCGGGGCGGCGACGCTGCTCGTGGAGGAGGGCATGGACGGAGAAGGTACGAAACAGGACGGAGACGGCGGGTTCAAGGCGGAGGTCGCCGGATCCAGCGAGGAACTTGACCGGAGCGGCGGCCATAGTAGGGGCGGCGGATCAGGGAGATTGAGGGCGCGGCACGCGAGGAGCGGGCGTGAAGAGCTGGAGCGAAAATCAAGGCAGAGCAGGGCGATGAGGAGGTTGTAGGTCGTGGGCGAGGAGGAGTCTGGGAGGATAAGGGCACGTAGCTCATCGCGGTAGGTGGGTCGTGCGGCCGGCTATTGCACGAGGCGCCATGGGGATCGAGCGCGAGGAGCTCTCGCTCCTCTCTGTGTGTGTGCGTGGCGGCGGAAGGAGGACGGAGGGGAGGGAGCGGCCCAAAGGGAGGCAAGCATGGTGCGAGGGAGAGAAGTGGCATCGAGCAAAGGGGCCTGCGAGCGTTGGGGATGGGGATCGGGCTCCTCCCTGGCGGCGCTGGTGGGAGACGAGGGAGTGAGGGAGTTTGGGATCAGAATTTAGGGTTAGAGGGGAGAGAGTGCGGCTGGGCTTCCAGGGGTTTGCTGGGCCGGCCTAGACCAGGGGCCTAGGGATGGGCCCTAGAGGCCGGCCTGCTGGACTCTCGCCTCTTAATTTCTCTTTTCAACAAAAGAGATAGGCTAAAAATAATTAAGAGAAGAGGCCATGGAGAAGAACAAAATTATGGAACATTTTTGTATGGCTTTATGGAATATTTCCACCTCAACAAAAATAGTTTTGACAAGTTAGGAGAATTTAAATTCAAACTTATTTGACTTGAGCCAAAAGAGTTTGAATGGGGGCTAGACTAAATGGGTGTACAAAAATGTTGAGGGTTTTGGAGGACCCTCAATAAAAGGAGAAAGAACTATTGCCAAGGTTTGGAGGTGAAACTAGAAGCAAAAGAACCCAAGGGATTTATATTGTGAGTGAGTTGTGGTCGATTCCTAAGGAATGAAATATTTATTTTACCTCCCTATACATATTGGGAGATATGTTATAAAGAGAATTTCACCATGTGAATAACCCTCAATTTAAATGGACCGAAGATCCATCCGATTTTATTTGGTTGAGTTTTAAAACACGTTGCAAGATGACATGATGCAATGCACATGATGCAACGAACCAAAACAAATCACCCGACAACACTCGAAAACATGGAAGGCATCTGAAGCTCCGTTCTTGGGGCGTCACAGTGACACAGTTCAAAATACCGTTAACACAATATGGTATTGTTCAGGTTAAGACATGGCAAGAAATGACATTGTGAAGGAGTTGGCAGCTTCACGACACCACAAGATTATAGATCAAGAACTCATAAGTATCAATGGTTAGTGTGCTGTCAATTTATCCCATTCAGATTGGCAAATAAAGAGATGGTTTAAATAATAGTAGAATGATATGGCATTGTTCATAGTTAAGACATTACAAAATTTGACATTGTGTTGTAGTGCATAGGTTCACCACACCATTGGATTACGGATCAAGAACAGAAGCTTACATGTAGTGCAAAAGAAGATTACTTGCTCTGTATAGTTTAATTTACATGGTATGAAGAAGGAACTTGGTTGTACAACTAAAACTAAAATTGAGAAGGACAAACTTTTGTTTACGATCTACATAATAAACTTTAAACATGCAATTTGATGCAAACACCAAAAATAAACAGCTATTGCAGTCATGCCTAACCAAATATACACAACAAAGTTTGAAGGTTTGAGAAGGACAAACTTACATTATTGGTGAAGATAGGCTCTATAAAGCCCTTGTCCATGCTGATGAGGGGGGGGGCAATTCAAGAAGTTTACCACAGAATCTTCTTCATAAGCATTGCCTTTATTCTACATTTTGTTATGAGTAAATATAGATGTGATAATATAAGAAAAAATGGAGAATATTTAACATAAGATGAAGAGTGATGCTACATAACCAAGTAGCTATAAATGTAAGTACAGTGATACAGGCAAAAGGTATAGCCAAGAGCAATACAGAGATAAACTTCTTCAGTACCATCGGTGTTATCCAACCTAATGGTAAGAGTAAATATAGATCTGATGTGTAGAAAATGGAGGAGAAAGGAAAATAAGCTGCAGAGTGATGGTACATGAACAACTAGCTGTAAATATAAGTACACTGATAAAGGACAACAGGTACTTACAAGAACAATGCAGAGCTAAAATTTTCATTGGCATTGGAAATATTCTACATTAATGTAACCATTCATACAGATCAGATAATCTGGAGCGGACAATTGATAAGCAAGCTATCATGCATACTGTTGTCACATAATGAACCAGGTATTAAAGCAAGTACAGTTATACAGGACAACAGGTACTAACAAGAGCAAAGCAGCAGCCAACATATTTCTGATATCCTGTCGTCCTTTTCAAACCGGAATTCTTCTTCGAGCAGATTTCCTGCAAAAGAGATCTGTAAGGCACATGCGGAAAAGTAGAAGTTCAAATTGGCATGTGATATCATAGACAGTACCTCATCCTAGGAATGAGACCAGTGCAACACAAGGTTTTTCCATTCAATGTCTTCTAAATTTAGCACATGAGACTTCACCAGAAATTCATTTATAGACTTGCCATCAAAGGGTGATTTCCTTAGGTAACACCGATACTTCTGCAATGCTTCCTTGAAAAGCACAAGCATGCTTTGCTCGTCATGACTATCCAGATTGACCCTCGCCTACTTACAACAATGTAATGTAAATCATTGATGTGTTCAATTAGCAGAAAAGGGGAAAATAATCACCATGAATAATATCACTTACACGTAAGTGGGACATGAAGACGTGAAAACGGTGTTTGTCTTCACTATAATCTTCCCATGATGGGAATATATGCACGTAGTCCCTAACAACATTGAAAGCATTGTCTTTTAAACTGGGAATAACTGGAATGGGGTTCCAATCTGCAGGAATTGGCCGTCTCTGTAGTTGGGATAGGTCTTCGGCCGATGGACTTGTTGTACTTTTTGCTGGAGTCAGATTTTTCTGTGGTACGGCTGGTTTTATGGCAACTGAAATTGACATACCTTTTGCTGGAGTGCAGGTCCTGTGTACTGGGCTAGTGGTCTGGCCAGTGAAGTATGGGTACAGTCTACTAGAGTCGGTCCTATGTTTTGTGTCACTGGTTGTAGAGCCAATATAAGTGGGGTGCTGTCTAATGTCTCCAACACCACCACGTTTTTCAAGGACTTTGCTGGTGCTCCTTCAGGTTCGGCAATCACCCTCTTCCTTTTTGATGTTTGATGCACAAGAATAGCATTTGAGTGGAAAACAAGGTATGATGACAGATGGAATATGTATTGATAATGGATTAATATGACATCTTGACATATATGATGAGTTAACTAAGTAGATGGCGATGCAACAAAGTAGAAGAAATGCAAGACAACTTGTGCAAGATACACACAATCAATAAAACCTTGCCAAATTAGAGCAGGCACCTTGATGTGTGAACAGGACGAGCCATCTGCCTTTGACTCCTCGAGGTCAGAATAACCATTAGGATCATATTCTGAACAAGAATCTACAGGTGGGGAGCGTATGAGTTTCATTGCATCCAGAATGGCACTCAATGCCTTGGTGCCAATTTTGTAAGTCGTTGCAGTGTTCCACAATATTCTTCTGATGCGTGGATTCTGATTTTCACTGTGATTACGTATAATATCTGAGAAGCATGAAAACATAAATAGTAGTGAGATTATATTTGTAATGCAAAGGATATTCTAATATATGGGCCCCCCTGTAAACCCTTGTGTGCTATCACTGTATTCTCATGAGAGAGCTCATGTGTGATGTAATATGGTGCGTGCATTAATATAATTTGGCACAAGTACGCAAAAAATAGGCTCCAGAAGTAAGGATAGTTGGCAGATGATAGATTCATAATATATTGTATGGACAGTTTATTGCCAAACCATGATAACAAGAGCACATAGCAACTAGGCAGATCGTAGTGTATATAAAAGTGGTACACCATAACCAGGATATATAAACCGGGAAGTGGAACTGGCTTGAAAATATGGTGTTGTATTGCCGCTACTAATTGAAATCTTATTTATCACGTACAGGCCAGCTCTATCAGCTATTGACTGCAGATGTCCCTGATACCCTTCCTGACAAGGAACATACTGTACGTACTAAATACAGAATAAAAAAGAGGAACATGTTAAAGAACAAAAGAGGAAGCATATTCTTGAGTTTCAGCTTCATTGCATACAATGTTGGTTGCCCACTCAAGATGAATCACAACGCCCAAAGAAATGCAATTCCATGTTGTCTCTCTATATGTGGCCATATGCATTTGGAAAATCAAGTGGGAGCATTACCTGACAGATTAAATGTGTGTCTGTTAACTAATATCAGTATCATATCACAATTCATATTTGAAGAAGTAAGCTTTGGACTTATGATTGGTGTGTTGTTTAGCTTCAAGAGTGGACTACTGCTAGTGCAACACAAAGTAGCTATACAGATCATAGTGTAGATATAACGGGACAACCGTAAGCATCGGGAGTAAAATCAGAAAAGTGGAACTTGCTAGAATATATGTGCTAGTATTGCTGGTACGGCTAGAAAGGCTTCGGATACCAGCTCTCTTCAACTGAAGGTGCGGTACTGTTAATATCAGTGTAACTCTCAAAGGAGACACAGCTCCCCGCGTTTCCTTGCTGATATTACAGGATTCAAGTGGGCAGGCCACTACAATTCCTATTCCTATGTTTACAAAATCCTATGAATCAAAGAGGCTTGAAGAGTCCAAAGTGTCCATCACTACCGACCGTATAGCCCTCTACACTGCAAAAGTCCCTGCTCATCTTCACTACAAGGAACATATTGTACTACTATCATACTCCCTCTGTTCCAAAATATACGTCTTTGTAGAGATTTCCACTATGGATCACATATAGATGTATACAGATACATTTTAGAGTGTAGATTCACTCATTTTGCTCCATATGTAGTCCATGGTGGAATCTATACAAAGACTTGTATTTAGGAACGGAGAGAGTACTTTAAAGAAGAACTGAAGAAGAACATGCTAAAGAAGAGCAAGCAGATTTTGGGTAATAAAATGTTCGTTGCGTAGTGCCTACACATGATGAACTAGAGCACATTAAGAATGCAACTCCCTGCTGTCTCTCTATATTTGGCGCACGTGCTTTTCAAAAGTAAATAGGAACATTAGCTAACCAATTAAACGTTATCTATTTTAGTAATATCAGCATCATATCATATTCGTATTTGAGCAACAATTTGGGAATTATGAGTGGCATGTTGTTTAGCTTGATGGATTTGGGAGCAGTGCTAAGCAGCTACGCTGACGGTACTGAATATAAAGGCATGTCTGCATGCAAGTCACGTGACTTTTTTCATTTGGGTCAGTTGACCATTTCAGGCAGTTGGATGAAGATCCTACATCTCCTAACCCTTCTTCTTCCCCGTCTCTGATTCTTCCCATACAGAACACCGCACGGGCCGCCGGCCGAACCACCGGCCCCGACCCCCCCCCCACCCTCCCATGAACCGCCCCCACAGCCTATGTTCCTCCGCCACCCCACCCCCACCCCTGCCCCCACCTGCGTCGAGTTTTCTTCATTCGGCTAGGCCCCACCACCGCCCCCCACAACCACCGTCCCCACCTGAGCTCCTTCCTTAGCACCGGCGAACTCCAGCGAGCTCTCAAAAATTGACTTACCCGATTTTGAAATTTAGTCTACTGTCATTAAACTAGTGTGGAATATAAAATGGGAAAACCATAAGCATTGCGAGTATAGTGTTGAGCGTGGCATGGCAGATGTGAAGGTGCAAACCGAACAAAGGCAACTTCGTAACCAATGTTGGCTTTC
Source organism: Triticum aestivum (assembly GCF_018294505.1). Taxonomy (NCBI): domain Eukaryota; kingdom Viridiplantae; phylum Streptophyta; class Magnoliopsida; order Poales; family Poaceae; genus Triticum; species Triticum aestivum. The sequence continues at coordinate 162,526,188 of NC_057794.1, forward strand.
AACTAACAAGTAAGTGATGGACAAGAAATCAGAGTAAAGAAGTGGCGATGTATTTTCTTGCTGTGATAAATAAGTTGAGCAGATACGAAAGTGTACCGCCTTTGGTGCGGCGCCGTGTATGCATCTGCTGAGAATTTGACGGTGATGCGGTAGAGATGGCTGTCGGCGGCGTGGTAGCAGATCTATGAGGGTAGACGGTGGCGGCGGGGCGCGGTGGATGAGACAGGTCATAGGAGTGGTGCTGGCAAGGTGGACGACGGCGGGGATGAAGCGAGAGGACGGGATGCAAGGGTCCCGGTCCAAAGTCGTGGATGAGAGAGGTTGATCTCTTATAATGGACGATGGCGTCGGGGTATCAGCTCTGGCATGATGGAGGAGAACGGCGGTGGATGGGGTGGCGGACGGAGGAGGCTGGGGTGGAGAGGGTGTTTTGGCACCCACGGAGTACGAATGGGGAAATGGAGGGAGAGAGGAAGGGGGAACCATGTCTTCAGGGCACGCTTGTCTCAAATGCGATGAAATTTAAAAACATAGCCCCCGGTTAAGATTTCCTACATCACAGCAATATTTCTCGGTTGGGTATAGGACGGTAGTCTCGCATACACCGAATATTTGCCGACGAGAGGTTATTTTGGTGCCCACCGTGTATGAATCGGGGAGGGAGTCGATTTCGGCTGAGGACACACTGTGTTCTGGCGCCCACCATGTATGAGTCCGGGTGAGAGGCGGTTATGTCATGTTTAAGTGAAATTACAAACCTACCCCTATCGAAACCTATAGAAATCGAGCCAATAGGCTTTGCGTGTCAGAGATAGGCAGTAATTTCCATCTCGCAGATTTTGGTTTCGCGCAGTTACTGCGACTTTCCCCGCTTCGTTCAATTTTTTGCAGAGCAAGAGTGCACGTTTACCGTGCCAACTCAATTCGAATCCAGTTTGTATTCTATTTTTGTTTGGGCAGGATCCATTTTCGATTGGAATAAAATTGTATATACATCATATTTTTATATATACTTTCAAAAGCGCAACAAAGAATTATGTTCCTTTATATATAACTAGCAAACATGCCCGTTGGTCGCAACGGGAGAAAACCTAATCTATGTGTCTATGGCTTCAGACTTTTAATATCACTTGACACCAAAGATGGCTATAATCACAAGGGTAGATGGAAAGGTATACCTAGTTTTTATTTGCCTTCAGTTTGTGGTAATTGAAAGGTTAACCAAGCACAATGTGCACATGAAACACACTACTAATTTAGTTAAAATAAGACAACATGATTTTTCAGCAAAAAGAATGTTATGGGATCTAAATGAAACAGTTTGTTTAGATATATCTAGTGTCGTTCAAATCTAGTATGGCCTTGACAGAAGCCATAGACATCCAGCCATAAAAATATCACTGCCTATAGGTATTTTCAATTACTATTTTTACATGCACTAGCTATAGGTAGATAACATGGATCCAATAGTTACCCTAAACAAATTAAGACTCCAAGACGCCAAATCAAAATCTGCTCACTTGCACACATGTACATAGTTTGAACACGCCGTAACTCATAGAAAGTAAATGCTCATAGTACTAAGTGGTAGGTCATATTGTCCTGAAGTGATCTTGCTTCAGGGGATTATTTAGAAAAATGTCAAAAGGAGAAACATACCTAACCTTGAACAGTTTGCAACATGGCCCCTAAGGCAATCTGGGCAATTCACATATCCACATCTTACACAATCTATAGAGCTAGCGGCACATTGTCCTACCTAGCCACTCATAACACCTTCGGCATCCATTGTTCTGACCTGCTGCATTCTCAATTGCACTACATCTAAATGTTGCATCTGAAATCACATGAATTCATAACCTGGGCACTACCGAGAAAGCTTCGCTGGACGCAAGAAAATGTTGCTTTTCTTTGGCCACTGTAATGGGAAGTACCAGTCTCCCCTGCTCATCTCTCTAATATTTTCCTAATAGCTCTCGAAGAATTGAAGCCTCTACTAAATATCCACGTTTTCCAAGTGTTGTGCTTGACAACGGGTTGCTTTGCCAATAGAACGCGAAATGGATCTCGCCAAAGACCATGGCACATGGCAAACACGAATTTTCCAGTAGTGGAATTGGGACCGGAGGAAGGTTGCTCGGGAGGTAGGCTCGAGGGAGGAGTTGGAGAGACGGAGACCAGTACTCCCGACGTGAAATTCGGGCGTGGACTCCGCGAGGAAGGCAGCGGCACCGCCGGCCGTGGCGGGGGTGCGCCCGCTGATGCGTGGGGAGGGACGAAGGGGATTGCCCGTGATGCTTTTTTCGAAGGGCCGCGGATTTAATATACCAAACTACAGGGACTTTTGTGTAAAAAACGAAATGTCTTCACGGATCCACTTAAATAGGGACTGCAGGTTCAATTACCAAAAACCACAAGGACCTTTCTAAAAAAACATCACAACGGTGAGCAGGCGTGCAAAAGCGATAATCTCTTTATTATTAGGGAAAGATATGATTCACAAATACAATGATCTCAAAATAATAAGGTTGAATTCGAAAAATTCAAACCAAATTATGTTCTACTAAAATGTATGGATCAGTAATATCTACATATTAAATAACGTAGACGCGCGTGAATTCATATCAGTATGCATGTTTGATAGATCAATTTTGGTTCTAGTATGAATTCCATGTATCATCAGAACGAATTCAAATATTTGAATCCCTTTTATGTTTAATCCTTTCACTCCCATCTCTCTCTCATGCTCCTTTATGTAGCTATCACTCTCTTTTCTCCAGCTCACCCGCACGCTCACTTCATGTTTCTCCTATTTTCGCAAACATGGTCTCTCGACGTCTCCCTTGAGAAGTGTCACACTCTCCCTATCATTATACATTACACGGTTTTCATTATCTCTCACGTCTCTACCGTTCTCTGGTATCACTAGGTACCTAAGCTTTCTTTTTCACTGCCACACACAGAGTCTCACTCATTTTTCACTTTGTCTTTCTCTCTATGGGGTTCTCTCTAGATATGACTCTTACCACTAAAATTATTCTCTCCTGCAGACACAACATTTGTTGCGGTCTCCTTTCCGTCTCCATCCCAGTTATAAAACTGACAATATTGATTTGTTTACCGATCAAACTCCCCCCTCTCTCTCTCACACACACACACACACACAACTCCTGCTTCCACTCCCCTTCCCGACTACCATCTCTTTCTCACACACACAAAACTCTCACTTTCGCACCCCCAGCTCGTATTTCTCTCACAAACATTGATCGACTATCCTATAGATAGGTTTATACACCCGCACACTAGTGCTTCCACTGTCGCGTACATGTCTCTCTCGCGCTCCATGTATCTTTGTAGATTTTTCGTCCCTTCTTGAGACACGCCCTCTTGATGGTGCACACACACTATCGCCTCATTTTAAGCTGATACCTCTCACACACACTCTCTTTGTGTCTTTGTCACAGATGCACAATGTCCTCCTGCTCTCTCCCTCTCTCTCACAAACAACACACACATACATGGGCTTTTTGCAACAACTAGCAAGATGCTCATGCGCTGCATGGAACATCAAGATGCATTTGTATGAGTAGTTTATCTTGTGGGAGAAAAGGATAAATGAGGGAAGGCATTATTTGCAAATGTGGAGAGGGGTGTGGGCATCTTTTTGCAAAATTGCCATAGTTTCCTTCCTATTCGTCAGATATAAATTGGACGGCCTATGTTGTAGGATGGCAGGAAAAACATCATCACCAACTTTGTTTTCTATCACTACTCTTATAAAAAGCATAGTCGGTGATGATGGTGTGCTTGCCATCTTGCAATATAGGTTGTCAGCTCTAAATCTAACAGATAGAAAGGAAACTATGACAATTTACCCACACTTCTCCACATTTGCAGATAAGGCATTCCCTCGTTCATCCTTTTCTCCCACAAGATCTTGATGTTCCGTGCAACGCACATGCATCTTGCTAGTAAGAGTAGAAATTAGAGATATACCACTTCTCGAATCTTGAAACCAATCACATTCCTCCCTTATCTCATCAAAACCGCCAAAGTAATATATTTTGTTCGAAACATAACATATTTTTAGTGATATACGTATTTCAAAACTAGACTCTTTTTTCTATAAAATCGGTGAATATGTATTAATCTATTTTGATCGTGTGGCAACGCATTGGCAAATTGCTAGTAGTTATTACTACTATATAATTTTTTGGACACCAGACAAATGGTGGAGTACATATACGAAGGGAAGAGGCGCACGCATGCGGTCGGTCTCTCGCTGTCTCTCACACATGAGAGTTACGTAAATACATCGTTAACAAATAAACCCTAAAACCCTAGGTGCACGATTGCTGCATGCGCGGGAACCGAGTGCGTGGTGGAGCGCACCTTTGTAAGAATAGTCAGCTTGCGTGATAATTTGATCTGTAGGAGTTGATGGTCGGGACCACAGGTGAACGACCTGGAGGCGGTGGCTCGCCAGTTGCCACTGATCGAGTAGCAATGTTTAAAATATCATTTTTTAGCAGGGTAAGAGTTCCAATTTTCAATGGCGCGTTATAAGTACTAAGTAGTTTTTAGAACGATTGGTATGAAGCGAAAATGGAATTCATAACTACTACCTTCTTGGCGTATGTTTGTATGGGTTTATGTTGCGAGATGTTGAACCTGGTAGTTCTAGGGCAAATACTATGGTTTTGATGTTGGTTTTCAGTACGAAAATCGGAAGGGGAAGCCCTTCTTTGATAAAAAAACTACTATCTCCGTCCTAGTTTACTAGTCCGCATCGTATTTTGGGTCAAAGTTTGTCCATGAATTTTACATGTAAATTGTGAATGGAAAATGACATTTTGTTATACCCAAACAAAAAAGGACTGGAGGGAGTGATCGCTCTAACACGGACGCGACCTCTCATAGCGCAGGCAATGAACCGGTGCGTAAGAGGGCCGCACTCACTATAGGCCCGGCTGAATACGCCTCCTCGCTGCATGTAACATGCTTCAGACTGCCCTACCTGCGTTCATTGAATCCATGCGTGTGCCAGCAACACGTACTTCCGCGAGCCGGCCGGCATTTTAGAACACAAAAAATGACCAAAATATAATTAATTACGCATGGCCTTGACTTGTTGTGCTTGCTCTGGTAGTAGGAACTAGAGGTTTTTCTTTATTTATAACTCTCCTTACATTTTTTTGGCTTTGAAGTGAATCATGGTTGTAGACATTATCTATGAATGTGCTTACATGGAATGTTGGGCTTGCGTGTGAACTATACCATGTCCAATGCTTCGTCTATTATTGTTTGGAAATTAATTGTTGTTATAACATGAACTGAAGAAGAATTATTTTGTGCCACATCAGTAGATGCACGGACATCACAACAGGCATGCTGACTGGAGAAACATTTGAACCTAGCCATTATGAAGGAAAATTTGTATTGACAACTAGTTTAGATAGCAGGAGACGCCTAGCCTGCTCTGCCTCTGCTAGCTTCTTTCTGACTTCTTCCATATCTTCTTTGGCTTGGGTGAAGAGAACATCTGATTGCTCTTTTCGCTTCTTCAGGAACTCAGCTACATTCTCAAGGGCTGTTGCATGCTTTCTTTCATCCTTTCCTAGAGCCACGAGGACACGAACAGTTGACGACTCCACCTGGCTTGTGTGTAATCTAACATCATCTGGGAATTTGCACCTTGTGTCTAATCCAACATCATTAGGGAACAAGCACCTTGTGAGTAATCCAACCTCATTTTGGAATCATGATCTCGAGGTTGACCGTACTTCCCTCCTCACAGGAACTGCATCCTGACATGAAGTTACATCTTTTTTAGATCAATACTTAGAGCAACCCATATCCATTTAGTAGAAGCTAGATAAACAAGACTCTGAGAAGTGAATTCAAAAGGAAAAATATAAAAACAGAATACAAGGTGAGAACACCCACTTCCTACATCAAGCTCAAAACGAAAGCATTAGGATGATTAAGACTCTTCTTATTACACATCGAAGAACACGAGGCTAAATGAAACAGAAACTACAACATATACACATCGAAAAACCCGAGGCTAAACGAAAGTAATTGAAAGGATGTTACTTACCAAAGCTCGTTTTATAGGTTCGGTGTAGCTCCTCTTTAACTTGCCACACTCCTTGAAGATGTCCCCAATATCCAGTTTTTGGTCTTCATTGCTCCTCTGCATGTTTGCACTCGTGGTTTTAAAATCTTAACATGGCAAGAAATTTTTACTAATAATACTCACGCATCTCGTGGGCAACATTAAAGCACTCTTCTGCCATGTTAAAGCATCTCCAATAGAAGCACAACGCGCAACGCTTTAAAAAAGCATTTACAACACCGAAATAGCCAGTTTTTGTTGGCCCGGAGTGCTGAGATCGAGAAGTAGAGATAGAGATTAGAGACTAGAGAATAGAGACATAGATAGTTCTCAGCATAGATATACAATAGATAGATAAAAAGATAGATAGTTCAACTACTCCTCATCGCCCGACTCCTCCTCGGTGATGTCCTCCTCCGACGTCTCAATGTACGCGTGAAGATACCGATCGTCGTCAGATTCCTAGGGCAACACTGCTCCTAGCCTCTTGTTGAATTGACCGGCCGCTTCTCGCGTATACTTGTCCTCGCGATAGGCGGCTCACTCTGCCCTCCTCTTCTCCCTCTGCGCCCTCCTTTGCGTGTAGAACTCGCGCTCGTTGATGACGTCCTATGGGAAGCGTTAGCGCCATAGCGCCATGGCTTCCTCGTCCATCTTGGCAATGCCAAGACAGTGCTCCCGCCTCCGGTTGTCGCGACGATCCTCGTCGGTGATAAGCCGAGGTAGAGGCGCGAGCTCCTGCGCCCGCTCCCGCGTCGGCACGTTGGGGAAATTCAATGTTCTATGAGGCCACCGGAGGCGCCACGCCGCAGCGTCGTACGTGAGGGCGGCCTCGTCGGCGGTGTCAAAATTACCGAGGCCGATGCGCATCCCGCGGAACCGGATCTCAACGGAGAAGCCGCCGGAGGGGCACGCGCGGACACCAAGGTATCCCCAAGTTTCCCGACGATGCGGCGGCGAGGCGAGAAAGAGCGGGGAGAGAGCGGTGACGAGGCGCAGTGCGGGGAGAGAGCGGTGGCGAGACACAGAGCGGGGAGAGAGCGGTGGTGAGGCACAGAGTAGTGGCAAGGCACAGAGTGGTGGGAGGGTGTTGAATTTTATAAAGCGTGTTGGATGCCACACGCCAAAACTAGCGCGCGCCTGGATGCTTTTTCCCGCGCGCGCGATCCTTTTGCCGACGTCCCTGCTATCTCTACTCTCTTCTCTACTGTTATATTTATTTTACATTTAATATTTATCTGTATTTCTCTACTCTTTTAAAAGGGGTAATATCACCAGAAGTCATAGAACTTGCGCTCTATGTTTAATTTGGTGCTAGAACTTTGAAAATACAGAATTACAGTCACTAAATTTGACTCAAGCGTGCACGTACGGTCACGACATGCATATGTGGGCGTATCCACGTGCATGGCCTCACTTGTCAGTGAGTGCTGGCCCTCAGACGACGCATTTTTTTTTGCAAAAAACACCTTTGTATTTTTTTCGTGGAAAAAGCCAACCACAACTACGCATCTGTTTTTACAGAAAAAACAAACCACTGTACTGTTGAGTAAATAGGCAATTTCTCGATTAAATTAATCCATGAGTAAATCACTAGCATGGCATTGACTAAGTTGATGACGTACTGACTCTGATCTAAACATGCACGTACTAAGCAAACAGTAGATAAATCTACACATACTGCTAGTACTGCTAATATGAAAATAATCAGGAGCGGGATAAACGAGTTATACCCTCCAGTAGGCCACGCAGAGGCCGCGGCTTTGGTGGCAGCAGCAGCGTCCTCGGCGGCCTTCTTGTCGGCTTCAGCTTTCTCGGCGGCGGCACGGTCGGTGTCGGTGGACATGGTGATGATGAAGGCGACGCGGACGTAGAGGAAGTAGACGATCAGAAGCGAGCAGTTGCGTAATCGCTGCCCAAAAACCTATTCGCCCCTCACCCCGTACAGGAACCAGAAGGGCGTGATTTCGGAGACCTGCTCTCCCGTCAACCGTGTACGCGGCGGACGGAATGGAGTCACCGGCGGCAGCAGCAGCAAAGGAACGACGGTGGGCGTGCGCGTGAGCAGATGCGATCTGTTCGTGGCGGCTAGGGTTAGGAGACACCGCATACTTATAGGCGCAGCCGCGTGGAGAGATGTGGGCTCGACCCACGTCCGAGTCCGTGACAGCCCACGATCCGACATCTCAGATCGTGGCCCAGCTGTCAGAAAACTCTCCGTTGGTGACTGGCAAAAATAAGCGCGTAGGTGTGAGCTCGGCTCGGCTCAATCTCGCAACCTGCAGCGCGTCGTGACGAGGCGTGGCGTGGCGAGGCGGGCGGCGGAGGAGGAGTGTGCGAGGGCCTCTTCTCTTCTCAAGCTCCAATAGCATGTAGAAGAGAAACCCTTATAAACCACTCCAACTCTCCTTCCACTTCTGGGGTGGGACTAAACTTCCCACTACACCTAGTGCCATATAACCCACATGGGCCCTTAGAGATTTTTCAGAAATTGCAATATGGGCCTAGAGCCCATCTCAGATTTCAGCAATCCCCCACCAGATCTCGAGGGCCCATTGTGTCCTCTGTTCCAATTGCTGTTTCGATATACTAGTGTTTCAGTGAAGACCTGTTAAGGTTGAACTTCACCTAGAACAAGTGGCTACACTCCTTCACAACTGAACAATGGACTATGCCTTGAATTGTCAGTTTGGCGTAAAGGAAGTTTCACTACATGTCTTACTAGTACTAGGCTGCCGAAGGCTGACCCCTCGGGTGGAGCATATAAGTCACACTCCTGGCCTATTCATGAGCTTACTAGAGATCACCCCAATCTCATAGACTGTGACCAGCAGTCGGGCTCATATAGGTGTGTTCCTCCAAAGATCGCTCTGTAGGATAGCATCTTGCTTTTATAAGCTTTGGAACACATTGAGACCGTAGTCATCCTACCATACAGTATCGAGAGTATTGCATCTCCAACGGAGTGGGTTAGTATAGTTACTCTCCTCAGTTCACCACTGGCTTGTTTTCCCAGGTCCTAGTTCACGGGATCTCCGATCACATAGGTTGGGTTACCACCATGGCAACTCATGTGGGTCTCATACCCATCTCCCTCGATGCATTATCTATCACAACACGTGATAGCCCTTTTGTAAAGGGATCTGCCAGATTCTTAGCCGTATGGACATAGTCCAACGCTATCACTCCGGAGTTTCTTAATTTTCTGACAGCTTTTAATCTCATTCTTATGTGTTTGGTGGACTTCATGTTGTCCTTTGAACTCTTCACCTTGGTGATGACAGTCTGATTGTCACAGTTCATAAGGATAGCCGGAACCGGTTTATCAACCAATGGCAAGTCCATCAAAAGATCTCGAAGCCATCTCGCTTCAACACCAGATGTGTCTAATGCCGTTAATTCTGCTTCCATTGTCGATCTCGTTAAGATCGTTTGCTTGCAAGACTTCCAGGAAACAGCGCCACCTCCAAGAGTAAACATATACCCAGTTGTGGCCTTCATCTCATCAGCATCAGAGATCCAATTCGCATCACTATACCCTTCAAGTACCGACGGGTATCCGGTATAGTGAAGTCCATAGTTCATAGTACCTTTCAGATAGCGCATAACTCTCTCAACAGCATGCCAATGTACATCACCCGGTTTGGAAACAAACCGGCTCAGTTTGCTCACAGCAAACGCGATGTCAGGCCTCGTTGCGCTCGCTAGGTACATCAGTGAACCAATGATTTGAGAGTATCTCAATTGATCTTTAGCCATGCCTTTGGACTTTCGAATCAATACGCTAGGATCATATGGTGTTTGAGATGGTGTGCAGTCCGAATATCCAAAACGACTCAACACCTTCTCAACGTAATGGGATTGCAGAAGTGTGATCCCACCCTCATTATCTCTCAGTAGCTTGATGTTCAAGATAACATCAGCCACACCAAGGTCTTTCATCTCAAAGTTCTGAGATAGAAACGATTTGACCTCCTCAATGACTTTGAGGTTTGTTCCGAATATCAGTATGTCATCAACATACAAGCACAGTATAACTCCTTCGCCCCCACCATGGCGATAGTATACACATTTGTCAGCCTCATTAACAACGAAACCAACAGATGTCAGAGTTGTATTAAACTTATCATGCCATTGCTTAGGTGCTTGTTTCAGGCCATATAAAGATTTTATCAACCTACACACCTTTCTTTCCTGACCATCTATCACAAAGCCATCAGGCTGTTGCATGTAGATTTCCTCCTTTAGCTCTCCATTTAGAAAAGCCGTCTTAACATCCATCTGATGGACGAGAAGACCATGTGAGGCCGCCAACGAGAGTAATACTCGAATGGTGGTCAGTCTAGCCACAGGTGAATAAGTATCAAAGAAATCTTCCTCTTCTTGCTGGTCATAGCCCTTGGCCACAAGCCTAGCCTTGTACTTTTCAATCGTACCATCGGGCCTAAGCTTCTTTTTGAACACCCACTTACATCCCAGTGGTTTGCAACCATAGGGACGGTCAGTGATCTCCCATGTCCCGTTAGCCATGATGGAATCCATCTCGCTACGGACCGCATCCTTCCAGTAGTCAGCTTCTGGAGAGGCATACGCTTCTGAAATAGAAGTGGGAGTATCATCCACGAGGTACACGAAGAAATCATCACCAAAGGTCTTTGCAGTCCTTTGTCTCTTGCCCCTACCAAGGGTTTCCTCGTCATCCTCCTCAGGATTTTCATCATGTGTTTGTTCATAATATTCCATAGGGATGGCAGGTTCAGGAGTCTCCTCAGATTCCTGTCTAGAAGTGCTTTGCATATCTCTCATAGGAAAAATATCCTCAAAGAATGTAGCATCCTTAGACTCCATAATTGTACCGATCTTCTGGTCAGGTACCTCAGATTTCACTACTAGAAATCTATAGCCAACGCTGTTCTTAGCGTAGCCCAAATTAATGCAGTCCACGGTCTTATGTCCAAGCTTACGCTTTTTGGGGATCGGCACGTTGACTTTCGCCAAACAGCCCCAAGTGCGCAAGTACGAGAGTGTCGTCCTTCTCTTTGCCCATTTCTCATAGGGAGTGATCTCACTATCCTTTGTCGGAACTTTATTCAGGACATGACATGCCGTCAATATAGCCTCCCCCACCATGCCTTGGATAAACCCGATGTATCTAACATGGCGTTAACCAAATCAGTTAGAGTACGGTTTTTCCGCTCGGCAACCCCGTTTGACTGGGGTGAATAGGGAGGCGTCCTCTCATGAATAATGCCGTGTTCCGCACAGAAGGAATCAAACTCACTCGAGAAGTACTCTCCACCACGATCTGACCGGACTCGTTTAATTTTCTTTTCAAGTTGATTTTCAACTTCTGCCTTATAGATTTTAAAGTAGTGTAGAGCCTCATCTTTAGTATTTAACAGATACACATAGCAATATCTAGTGGAATCATCTATCAATGTCATGAAGTATCTCTTTCCACCTTTAGTCAACACACCATTCATCTCGCAAAGATCAGAATGTATGAGTTCTAATGGTGCCAGGTGTCTCTCCTCCGCGGCCTTATGAGGCTTGCGAGGTTGCTTAGCTTGCACACATGAAAGGCACTTAGAACCTTTGGCTAAAGTGAAACTCGGGATTAAATCCAACTTGGCTAGCCGCGTCATAACACCAAAACTAATGTGACAAAGACGTGAATGCCAAACTTCAGATTCATTAACATTCGAATGAATATGGTTCACGACTTTATTACAAAAATCTGCGAGGGAAAGGCGGAACATCCCTCCGCTCTCATAACCTTTTCCAACAAAGAGTCCATATTTTGTAACAACTAATTTATTAGACTCGAAAACCAACTTAAACCCTTCTCTACATAGAAGGGAGCCACTAACGAGGTTCTTCTTGATGGCGGGGACATGCTGCACGTTCTTCAGCTGCACGATCCTTCCCGAAGTAAACTTCAGATCGACCGTGCCAACACCATGAACAGAAGCACTCGCGCCATTCCCCATCAATACGGACCCGTGACCTGTGACCTGGTAAGAAGTGAACAATGAAATGTCAGCACACACATGAACACCTGCACCTGTGTCCACCCACCAATCGTTGGGTTGAAACACTGAAAAAACAGTAAATAAATTACCGTACCCAGATGCACCATTCTCATTGTTGCCCACAATCATGTTGACAGACTTGGAGTCATGTCCTGACTTCTTGTACTTGTTTGGGCACTTGTTGGCCCAATGTTCAACCGAACCACAAGTAAAGCAGCCCTCGTCCTTCTTGTTCTTCTTGAAGGTCTTCTTACCCTTCTTCTTAAAGTCGGTATTGTGTTGGACACCGTTCTTTCCTTGGGCTTGTGGGAGTTGAAGTTCTTCTGGTTCACCATGTTGGCAACAGAAATCCCTTCGGCCCCATTTCCGTGCGAGTCTTTTGCCCTCGAATTCTGCTCAACACTCAGATGGCCAATGACATCCTCCACAGAGAATTCACGCCTCTGATGTTTCAGAGTGGTGGCAAAGTTCCTCCAGGAATTAGGAAGCTTAGCGATTATGCAGCCCGCGACAAACTTGCCCGGTAACTCGCACTTGAGAAGCTCAAGTTCCTTAACAATGCATATTATCTCATGAGCCTGCTCCAATACAGGACGGTTTTCAACCATCTTGTAATCGTGGAACTGCTCTATAATATACATCTCGCTCCCTGCATCGGCGGCCCCGAATTTAGATTCGAGCGCCTCCCACAAGTCCTTGGCGACATGCACATGTAAATATGCGTCGACCAGTTTATCTCCGATCACGCTAAGAACTGCTCCGATAAACACAATGGTAGCCTCCTTGAACGCCTTCTCCTGTTCAGGAGCAATCGTTTCTGTGGAGACACCGGTGACCTAGAACACGTTCATAGCCGTGAGCCATAACGTGGTCTTAGTCTGCCAACGCTTGAAGTATGTACCGGTAAACTTATCCGGTTTCAGTGCAGCGGCAAAGCCACTTACCGAGAAATTCCTACACACAATAGGTTTTTGGATTGTTGAGTAAATAGGCAATTTCTCGATTAAATTAATCCATGAGTAAATCACTAGCATGACATTGACTAAGTTGATGACGTACTGACTCTGATCTAAACATGCACGTACTAAGCAAACAGTAGATAAATCTACACATACTGCTAGTACTGCTAATATGAAAATAATAAGGAGCGGGATAAACGAGTTATACCCTCCAGTAGGCCACGCAGAGGCCGCGGCTTTGGTGGCAGCAGCGGCGTCCTCGGCGGCCTTCTTGTCGGCTTCAGCTTTCTCGGCGGCGGCACGGTCGGCGTCGGTGGACATGGTGATGATGAAGGCGACGCTGACGTAGAGGAAGTAGACGATCGGAAGCGAGTAGTCGTGTAATCGCTGCCCAAAAACCTATTCGCCCCTCACCCCGTACAGGAACCAGAAGGGCATGGTTTCGAGACCTGCTCTCCCGTCGACCGTGTACGCGGCGGACGGGATGGAGTCACCGGCGGCAGCAGCAGCAAAGGAACGACGGTGGGCGTGCGCGTGAGCAGATGCGATCTGTTCGTGGCGGCTAGGGTTAGGAGACACCGCATACTTATAGGCGCAGCCGCGTGGAGAGACGTGGGCTCGACCCACGTCCGAGTCCGTGACAGCCACGATCCGACGTCTCAGATCATGGCCCAGCTGTCAGAAAACTCTCGCTAGTGACTGGCAAAAATAAGCGCGTAGGTGTGAGCTCGGCTCGGCTCAATCCCGCAACCCGCGGCGCATCGTGACGAGGCGTGGCGTGGCGAGGCGGAGTGCGCGAGGGCCTCTTCTCTTCTCAAGCTCCAATAGCATGTAGAAAAGAAACCCTTATAAACCACTCCAACTCTCCTTCCACTTTCGAGGTGGGACTAAACTTTTCACTACACCTAGTGCCATATAACCCACATGGGCCCTTAGAGATTTTTTAGAAATTGCAATATGGGCCTAGAGCCCATCTCAGATTTCAGCATGTACTGCACGAATTATCACAAAACCGGGTATGCGTGGAATCAATCTCGCGACCCACACTTACAACACGGGCCAGTTTAGCCACTCCACCAAACATTCACATGTCTATTGTTGATTACAAATACATATTCGATCGTGTGTTATAAATATGTCTACTGTCTATAAATTTCGGTAATAAAAATAACCTTTAGGTATTCATGTGTTATAAATATTGTATATCCAAATGAAATAACCTACTTTTGAAATTGTTCATGTATTCTTTAAAATTTAAATTTTTATATGAATATTCAATTGTGTCTAATATTTAAATCATATAATCTATTTATATTAAAAAATGTTTGATGAGCTAACTAGAAAAAAGAAAATTAGTCTAGAAAATCTCACAATAATTAGAAACATCTAACCCTTAATTTGGTACATAAAACAACCACAACCATAGGTTCAACTTTAAAGCAAAAAAATTACCCACCAATGCCATAGAAAATAAGGTCTTCTTTAACCTTCAGACTAATTAACACGTAGCGTCTAATTGTATATGAGCTGCAAAGCAGCCACAATAGGTGCCGACTGCTATGGCAAACCAGATCGATTCCCCGTGCGTCCGTATTCCGGCAACCAAGAAATCCATCAGCTTTGGTGGCTGCTCTGTCGTGAGTTGAACCAATAGAGAAATCATTTAGGATTGATGCATGTGGCGGATCAGATTGATTACCCCTGTGTATCCGTGTACATCTGTTTTCCGGCCGGCAGGAAATCAATTAGCTTTTGTCGACAGATGTATGTACATGTGAAGTGATCAAAGGATCCAGGTTCGCTAGCTAGGTCCTGCTTGTCTCGCCCTCCTGCCGCTGGTCGACGACACCGTAGGCGGAAAGAAAGATGTCGTGAGAGACAGTCGCTGCCCGAGGTGGTTTTGGCCATGGTCGGTGATGTCAAGTGCTTATCCTCTTGCATCTTCTGCACCAGGCCACTCTGACTGGACCGGCGCCTCATCAACCATTGGCCGGTAAGCAGTCATTGATTTATTTATATGTCCTAGCATCCTGGTAATTAGTCTCCTCAAGTTATAGTCCTTTACTAACCTTGGTGATTTTTAGGTGGATGCATGTCCCGAGCAGCACATCAGAACGGCTTTTTTTTCCAGGGAAGCACATCAACCAGGTTGTTTCCTCACACTGCTCAGGGAGCCAGTCTGCTGATTATTAAAAAAAATCCTGATGGTGGTGGTTGTTTTTCTAATGGAAAAAATATTTTATTATTCATGTAGCCAATGTGAAACAAATCTGTTATATGAATTAGTTCATAGCCGTACTGGTGCTATGTTTATGATTTGGGGAGAACTCTTCTTCCTTCATGAGACTAGCAAAGGAGCCGACCTTCGGAAGAAATAAGATTGAGATCGAGGTCAGATAACCATTTATACATCACAATAGTGAAGATTAATCAGTTGTGATTAGATTAAATATTTTTATGCGCTACTCTTTAAGAATGTCTACCTATGTAAGAATCAGTCCAAAGCATTTTTGTATTTGTTTTACATCATCAAATTTACATGTCACTATATACTAGCTTCTTCTCTGTGCAAGTTCGTGTAAATTCAAGCCAAATGAATATTAAACCTTAATTAATTATGCCGTACAAATGAAATTACTTTTGAGTTTTCCATTTCTACATACATGCAACGGTCGTTTGTTTCATGACAAGTTTGATACATATTTTAACTTCGCTCCCGAAGTCTGCCAATGTTTGTGCCATGTAGAAAAAATCATCTCCATAATGCATTCTTACGCCCGTGTCTACTTTTCCATCGACATACCGTCTTCTTCTTCAATGTATGTTTTCCCCTTAATGTGTGCTGATCAACAACATATGTAGACGAATCTGCATGCTCCGCTATTTGATTTTCCTATATCACTAGCAGAAAAAGGGCCTTTAGTCCCGGTTCATAAGGGCCTTTAGTCCCGGTTCTGGAACCGGAACGGTCCACCTTTAGTCCCGGTTGGTAACACTAACCGGTACTAAAGAATATTTTATGATTTTTTTTGAAATTTCTTTTTGAAACTTTTTTGAATTTTTTTCGATTTTTTTTTGAAATTCAAATTTCTAAATTATTTTAACCTCTAATCTGTAATCACCCCTCATCACTGCTCAATTTAACATTTAATCTCTAATCACTCCTCATCATTTCAAATCATCTAACTTCCCAAACGGTTACCCATCCTCTCACTATTCCAGCCTGAGCACGCTTAACTTCCGGGTTCTATTCTCCCTCGTTTCCAAGTCTGCACTTGTTGTTTTCATGACAATAGTAAGACAGCAATCCTATTAACCCTCACGAATTTAGCTTGAGCATGAAGTCACACATTTCACTGTTTGAGTTTGAAACTATTGTTCTAAAAATCAATAATTATTTAGTAACACTAATATTTCTTGAATAAGTAGTTTGACCACAGTTTGACCATAGTTAACCAAAATTTAAAAAAACTGAAATAATTATTTAGTAACACTAATATTCTTGAATAATTATTTAGTAACACTAATACTTCTTGAATAAGTAGTTTGACCATAGTTTGACCAAATTTAACAAAATTTAAAAAAAACTGAAATTTGAGCATAACTTTTTTTCCTTTTAGAATTTGAGGATTCTAAAAACTTTTTTTCCAGAGTATTATTACTGTTCCGAACATTTTGATATATTATACGTTTTTTCCGACATCGTATGCAAAAGTTATAGCCGTTTTACATTTTCCCTACATTTTTGCAAAACATGTCCAAATTTAAGTTTTTAAATTTTCCTAACTAGTAGATGTAGTAACATAACTACCTCTCGAAGGATTTTAAATTTTCAAGTTTCTATCATTTTCTTTTGCTTTTTACAAAACTGAAAAGGCGATGCACCGGGGGGGGGGGGGATTTGAAAATTGCACCATTAGTACCGGTTCGTGGCACGAACCGGTACTAAAGGTCTCAACCCCATTAGTACCGGTTCGTGCCACGAACCGGTACTAATGGGCATCGCACCCTTTAGTACCGGTTCGTGCCACGAACCGGGACTAAAGGTCTCATTTGAACCGGGAGTAATGCCTGTATGGTGCCGTCGCCGCTTGAACCGGGACTAATGCTCACATTAGTCCCGGTTCGTAATGCAACCGGGATTAATGCTCCTTTCTGGCTGGACTAAAGCCCCTTTTTCTACTAGTGTATCTAGATGGTATAGTCAAACATCATATCTTTTAAAATTACCTACATATATGTCATGTTGTCTAGCCTTTAAGCATTTTCTTAGATAAAATGGAACGACGGGCTTTCTCCTCGCCATGGATACAACGGGGATGAAACCCCCGTTAAGACCCGACCATCTTAGGCAGCACCAATGGCAAACGTACGCAGCACAAATGATTCACATCAGAGGCAGATTGTAATTGACATATCTTCCATAAGTACAGCTGATTTTTATATGCACTTTAAAATTTCAAATTCTTTATTAAGGTCATCCGAGGACAAAACATGATCCACATAGTCTGGACGGATATTCAGTTGCCATTTTGGAGTGGAGGTATAGCTAGCTGATCGATAGTCCAATACCATGTGCAATGGCTTCCTTTTTTTGCTGGGATGTGCACAAATTCTCTAGGAACATGCATGCACGGTTTGGACTGCCTTATACATTGATCAGGGATAGTTGTGATGTGGTCATGTATAGTCATCACGCGGCACAAGCACCCCATACGCCATGCAACGACGATGGTTGGTGAGACTTTGTATATCCGTATTTTGGAATGAAGGGTCTAACTAGGAGAACGATAAAGAAATAAGATTGAAAATTTAGTACTTCAACATTTACTTGATTTTTACATGTGGCACCATTTATATTTGTGAGAGAGGGTAGAATGTTTTACTTGACGAGTAGGCCACAAAAGAAATTTATTAGAGATGAGGTAAACAGTAATAATACTCTCTAATTTGCACTTTGCCTATTTGTGTATACAAATGTATTGAGAAAAATGAATCAATAGCATTACATTTACTGAGATCTTTTAGATCACAAAAGTAGTGATGTAAAATATCTTATATTTGTTGCGAATATTTGGTATGCTTGCCAGTTCCCATGAATCTTTTGGTGTACTCACATTACAAACCAATTTTTTGTGTCTGTCCATTAGATCATCATATATTGTTCTATAGGCAGCTAGAAAAATATTAGCAAAGTTTATGTGTTTTCACCCATGAAAGTTTTATCTAAATCTATTTTCTCATGATATAAGAGACCATGTATATTATACATCTAAAAATGCATGATCGACTAGAAAAGCGAGTATCCGAGTTTGTTGTCATGACCTAACATATAATATGTTCTATACGATGGAAATACATGACCAACTATAAAAATGAGGATCAACCTACAAGCTATAAAATAAATAAAAAATCCAACCATTGACATGCTACAACCCACTTTCTATATGTATTGTTCGTTTGGATCTTATATTATATTACCTAATGTCCTGCATTATTCTTTTTTCATAAGTGTACATAGACGACATCGGGTGTTGATTTGACTACCCCTTAATATAATGTGGCCATTGTTATGGTGAACACCACTAATGAACAATAATGTAACTGTTCTAAAAAAGGAACAATAATATAAAAATATCCATTTAAAACTATGTACTGATGCACTATGGCATATAACCTACCATGTAGCTACATATCTAAAATTAATTTTACGTGCTATTACAATGTTAGTTACAAAACAAAATGTACATACATTTTTATGGTCATTTGCAAGTAACACAAATCAATTTTTCATAATTTCAAGATGTTTTCATGCATATGATTTTTAAGCATAAATTTGAGGTGGCTCAATAATTGCATCAATTAATATCACGTGAGAATTGAAAATGTTAAAAGGCATCAATTTATTTAGTAACACTTTCAACACACTAAAGACGCTGCCCTCGCATTTGTGAGGGCCACTGTGCTAGTTTTTTAATATAAGTCATGACTGACTACTGGTTTGCTTGGAACTGCAGATTCATATTCCCGGCATACTTGATTGAGGTGATTGAGGATACAATTCTACTATTCTTGTGATTTTTTAACAAGTGAACTTAATTGATGATAAGTAATGTAGCTATAGTGCTAGTGGACGACACCGGTACTTTACATTACATTTTTATGACACCTTTGCATATGAGATGGCTCCGGTAACTAACAAGTGCTTGCTAGTTGTACTTGTACAAACCAATGATACCCAGATCCACAAGGCCGACCAACCAGCTGGCACCAAGTTCACACCCTCGTGGTATCTAGTAATTGTGCTTCTTTTTATTCACCGGTGTTAGTTGCTATGAAGTAGCTTATTGGAGTCAATGATGGATGCTTAGCCTCTAGTTATAAGGATTACCTGCTGCTTCTTTTTCTACCTCTTCTGTTCCTTGAATGAATGGTCCTACTACTTTCTCGCATGCCATATCTATTTCTCTTTTTCTTGGACAGTGTTTTTCTCTCTTGAGAATCATTTTTCGGACAGGGTTCTTGTGTTGTCAAATTTAAACTATTTATTAGGGTTGATCTGTGTGCTACTAATGCCTACTGCCTTCTCCACCCATTCAGCGGCGTACAAGACGTCTCCTCCTCGACGCGGCCGTCCCCAACGAGCTCTCTTTGCTGGAGGAGGTGGAGCAGCAACTGTAGGACCCCCTCGGCCCTTGCACCCTATCCTACAGTGCCTAGACGATCTTACTGATGGCTATGTCCTCCTTCGCACCTAGCGTGGTGACCCTCTCCCACTTTATCCCCAAATCTAGATGATACAGACAATCTGAATGCAAATCATGTTTTGATTCAGTTTAGAGGCGGATTATGTTGTTGCGATGGACATGTGAGCTTGATTAGTTGCTGATGGTTTTCTTGATCTGGTTCTCTTGCACTGTTACACATTATTTAATAAGGGCAAGCTAGTGCTAATCCACACAATATGATCCGTACACTCACCTATGGGGCTACTTCCGTCAAGGATTCCCCTCGCCGAGGACAGGCGGCGCAGATGTGCGACAGGAGATCCAAAGTAATTTTTTGTAGACCGCACACTTTTTCGAGCCTATATCATGCCTTTTTCCTCCGCCTTCGACCCCGGGCATATCAAATAGCCGGGGTTGTGGCCTTTATATATATATATATATATATATATATATATATATATATATATATATATATATATATATATCAAGTAATCATTGGCATATCGCTCAGGTCCTAGTAAACATTATCCGAATTAATCATCCGCGTGTTTCCGCAAATGAATACACCTCTTATGGTTGTTTCACAGATATACCCCAGCTTAACCTGCCAGGGGCTCGGTACGGGAACAAATGAGCTGCCAACAAAGTCCGAACAGCTTTTACAACGTACTTGGCGTCGCGAGTTTGGCCTTATATGCATCAGCTCTAAATCATGTCTTGGGTCAATGGTTGGGTTGCCCGGCTCCTGTGTTTTCCACCCGACGTTCCGCTCTATCGGCTAGGGTAGTAAAGGAAGAACTACTGCAATTGTGCTTCCAGTTCATCTGGTCAAGAACCTCAGTACAGAAAGCCGAAAACCGACTGTCATGATGCTGCGAGAGCTGGTCAACCACTCGATGACTTATCAGAATCTGGCATGATTCCTACCGTATTACACGAAGGACCCCCTTTTTTAGGTCATATATGTAACACACCATATTGGAATAAGCCGTATGCATACTAGGGGCTATATCGTAGCTCCCCCTATAAAACTCATATGGCTAAGTGAAAGTGTTAACGCCCTACAGTCTGATTGCCTGGTTCGCCGCATTATCACCTCCTTCATGGACCAAGACGTTGGGTCAAGAGTGATCAAATGCTTTTCCGAACACCCCCGTACTTCCTACGAGGGAGCTGAAGCCGACGATTGGAAAACTTTCAGATTATATTAAAACGGCCGCACAGGAGGAACACAAGCTTTCGAGCAAAATATAAAATAGATTAACTATAAAATTGTCTTTTAAAATTCTCATACACCTCACTCGAACATTATGTCTTTCGAGCATTGACCCTCTATCAAGCGGGCGGCCTCTAGGACGTCTTAAAAATAATGCTCTGGTTCGTAATGGTCCTTGCCCTTGGGTGGACTCTTCGCCGCAACATCGATGGCCTTCATCTTCCCCCAGAATGTCTTGACTTGGGAAAAGGCCATCCGTGCACCCTCAATTCGCACCGACCGCTTCACATCGTCGATACGTGGCACCACATCAACAAGCCACTGCACCAAGCCGAAGTAGCTATTCGGAACAGGCTTAGTTGGCTACAACCGGATTATGACATTCTTCATGGCAGCGCCGGATATCCTATGAAGCTCGGCCCATTGGGACATCTGTTCATTCAGCAACAGAGTGCGCTTCGACGCGCCAAATTGTGACAAGAAAAGCTTCTCCATTGCATACCCCTCTCGCGCCTGGTAAAACTGCACTGCATCGGAAGAACTCTTCGGCAAGTCTAAAAACTCGTCAGGAGAACTCCACACTTGGTTAAGCTGAGCATAGTTCGGATCGTCGAACTTAGTCTGTAGCAAAAAGGGCTTACCAGGTGCAATCTCCCCAGCTTGCCGGATCTCCTCACGGGCTGCTCTGGATTCAGACCGCGCTTCTCTCGCCTCTCGTAAGGCCTTGTCAAGTTCAACTGTATTGGCTTCATTCTCCTTCTCAAGAAGTTCACAGCGGCTAGCAGCATTTTTTAGTTCGAGCGCCATCGTGGATATCTTCTCCTCGTCTTGGCGCCGAGCAGCTTGTTCGGCTTTTAACTCAGCCGATGCCTTTTCGGCAGCCGCATTACTAATCCAGGCCTGCTTCTTGGCCCGGGCTAGCTCAACTCGAAGGATCTCGACTGCGACAGCACCATCTGCAGATATGTACATCTTATTACACAATTCTTCGCATATTGCTTATATTTTAAACATATGCATAGTATAACTGCCCCGAAATCATACCTTGCGCCTCGTCAAGTCGCCTGTTGATAGGTGTGATATCATTATTCGGCTCATCAATCTTATTTTGCAAATCTGCAACTTCTATAGTTCGGGCAGTCACTGGAGAAGTCACCGTCTGTGTTCCAATTAATCAGGTCAGTCCCTGGGCATTTCATTTGATCCTCTGATCGCCTCCCTCTGGAAGCCAATCAGAGTCTCAGGGGCTACTATCTATACACAGGTGTATTTTGTGAATAAAACACAATTGCACATATTATAGTACAAACCTCGAAGCCTCTTAGTAGGCTCGCAAAGGCCTCATTCAATCCGCTCTTCGTGGATAGGACCTTTTTAACCACCGTGCACATCAAGGTATGATGTTCCTCTGAGATGGACGCCTGCCGCAGCATGTTCGTCAAGATATCTGGCGCCTCCGGGTCTCCGAAGGCTGCCGTAGGAGTACGGCCACCCTTTGAAGGGATCCGTTTATTCGTATCCGGTTGTATAGAGGATTGTTCGGGGCCTTCATTATTGGTCCCCGGGCCCTGGGCCACCAAAGTATCACCTTCGGGTAATATCTTCATCATCCCTTGCACCACCTGTTGGTCGGGGGAAACCCTCCGCGACGACACCTCGAAGTCATCCGCCCTATTGGGCGGAGAAGCCGGTGGAGGCGTCTCGCTTTCCATCATCTCGGGGAGAAGGTCCCCCCAAGAAGAGGATTGTTGTAGAAGACTGCGTGCCGAGCTGCAAAAAACATATATTCCAGGCATTACAAGAAAAGAACGTGATATGTTTAAAACATCCTTGTTCACTTATGATTTACCTTGAGGCTTGTCCCCGTCATGAGATCGTGCTTCGACGTCCTCCAAGCCCGAGACACCCAACAGAGGCATCTTGCCTTGCTCGGGAGCCTGTTTCTCCAAATCTTCGGAGGCGGCCATTTTCTTCCCGTGAGGGGAGGAGATAGTGGCCCCCCTTCACTTTTGTCTTCGGATGAGGGAATTTTGATTCCTCCGGACACAATGTCTGATGTACCCTTGGAATAGGGGCCATCTTTGGTTCTCCCACTCTCCGCCTCGCCCTCCTTCACAGGCATCTGGTGTGGTGCCAGGGCCAGCATCCTTGTTAGAAGAGGATTCGTGGGGCCTTCAGGAAGAGCGGTCGAACACATAATTAGTTCCGCCTTATTTATCCAGCCATGGAAGAATATAGCTTGCTTAGTACCATATTACGGTATGCGTAATTACAAAGTGTTCGGGAGACAAGTGCTTACCGGGGTATCCAGACGGTTGTAGTTAAGGCCAGCGTCCTCAGTAGTGTTCGACCAATGTTTTTGCTTCCTGAAAAACAACTTCCACATCCCATCGTGCGTAGTGCCAAAGAAGTATTGGAGGGTTCGTGATCCTTATGGATTAAGCTCCCACATACGGCGAGACCTACACTGGCATGGCAGGATTCGGCGAACTAGCATCACTTTAATTACGTTGATAACATCGATGTCTCTCTCAAGGAGGATTCGGATGCGTCTTTGTAGAGTCTGCACTTCATCAACTAATCCCCAGTCTAGCCCCTTGTTAATCCATGTTGCAAGCTGTGGTGGAGGGCCGGAACGGAATGCAGGTATAGCTGCCCACTTGGTACTACGGAGTTCTGTGACATATAACCACTCTCGCTGCCATTGGTTGGAGGTTTCGGTGAAAGAGCATTTTGGCCAGGGAGTGTTGGTAAGTTTGCTCACTACAACACCACCGCACTCTGCCTGTTCCCTGCCAATTACCTTCGGCTTCACACTAAAGGTCTTGAGCCATAAGCCGAAGTGTGGGGGGATTCGGAGGCAGGCCTCGCATGTGATGATAAATGTCGAGACGTGGAGGAAGGAGTCCGGAGCTAGATCGTGAAAATCTAGTCTATAATAAAACATTAGCCCCTGGACGAAGGGGTGAAGAGCGAACCCTAGCCCTCGGAGGAAGTGGGAGATGAATACGAGCCTCTCGCCAGATCTGGGGGTCGGAATAACCTGTCGTTAAGCAGGAAGCCTGTGGTGTATCTCCGCGGTCAAGTATCTGGCCTCCCGAAGCTTTGCAATATCCTCCTCTATAACGGAGGAAGCTGCCCATCGGCCTTGAGGGCTGGGTCCGGACATAATGGGGAGGCTTGAAGGAATGAAGTCGATCCTTGGGTGCTATAACTCGAGGTTGGGAAGGCTGAGGTGAAGTTTGGCATAAAAAAGACGGCCCTTGGTTCCTTTATAAAGGCAGCGGGTATTGAACACCTCCTCCTAAGCCTAAGAACCTGCCTATTCCTAAGGAATCTTTACCGTGGGATGGTTGGGTTACCCACGCTCGTATTGATGAAAATCCCACAATAAGGGGACACGATATCTGCTTCGACCAGACGTGCCAATAAAAACCATGCCCCGAAACGTGGAACGGTAGGATGGGAAATGGTTCGAAATAATGACTGGGGAAGCATGACGTCACATTACTAAAGTTGTCAGCAGATCGGATTCGTGAAATACTATACTCTCTACGGCCGTGCGTTGCAGATCTGAACACGTTTGTTTCGTCCGAAGACTATCTTGGAGTTCGGAAGGAGGAACCCACCTTGCAATGCCGAAGACAGATCTACACGCCGGATACCTTGTCATTGAAGCCTGGTTCAGGGGCTACTGAGGGAGTCCTGGACTAAGGGGTCCTCGGGCGTCTGGCCTGCTAGCCATTGGTCGGACTGATAGGCTGTGAAGATACGAAGACCGAAGACTGCACCCATGTCCGGATGGGACTCTCCTTGGCATGGAGGGCAAGCTTGGGGACCAAATATGTAGATTCCTTTCTCTGTAACCGACCTTGTGTAACCCTATATCCTCCCGGTGTCTATATAAACCGGAGGACTTAGTCCGGATAGGAGAGATACTCATTACCATAGTCATACAAGCTAGACTTCTAGGGTTTAGCCATTACAATCTCGTGGTAGATCAACTCTTGTAATACTCATATCCATCAAGATCAATCAAGCAGGACATAGGGTATTACCTCCATAGAGAGGGCCCGAACCTGGGTAAACATTGTGTCCCCTGTCTCGTCTTACCATCGACCTTAGACGCACAGTTCGGGACCCCCTACCCAAGATTCATAGGATTAGATCCCATAGGAATTTTTCCTATGAAATCTTTTGTACTACATTTCATAGAAAATCTAACATCCACTCCAGCCTCTTTTTACAATTCATTTGTTTTTCTTGAGGCATCAAACCCTTCATGCTAATTCTATAAGATTCAAGTGCGCATGTCACTCCAATCCTATACTTTTCTTATTCCTACATTTTCAAAATCATTTGAATCAAAGAGGCCCTAAGTTGCCTGGTACCTCACTGCTTGTCATTTAGTAGGAGAAACTAATCATATTTCACGTTACTACATGTGCTCAGCGAGCAATATATATAACATGTAGAGTAAAAAAGAGATGCAACAAGTGTACAACCTCTTTGGCGAAGCCATGATGATCTCAACGTGATTGGGTTGGTCGGTGAGGATGCTCTGGCTGATTTGACTGTCGGAGGAGGGGAAGAAGATCTTAGGCGTCTGGAGATGGACCCTTGGGTACTGGTCCGCGGAGGGTCTCAGCGTTGGAGCCACTCCGGTGAGTTTTACGACGGCGATGCTGAAGCAGGACAAAAGAGACAACGTTAACCTGAGTGGAATTCCAATAGCATCTCCAATAGATGACGTAAAAACATAACCACAAAGTGCTAGATGTAAAATACATCAGTTGCTCATCTCTTAACTTAACCATCGAAACTTTATTTAGCTATCGAAACTGAATTTAACTATCGAAACTGAATTTTGTTGTCGAAACTAAATTTTACTGTCGAAACTGAACGCACTACTAGCAGAAAAGTAGCAGCAGCAGCGCCCGGAGCAGCAACGCGTACGAGAGCCGAGGTAGCTGGTCGTGTAGCAGCATCTCAGGTAGGAGCTGCAGGTGCTCCAGCGAGAGTAGTATCTGCTGCTCGTGCAACAGCAGCATGCACAAGAGTAGAGCAGCAGGGGTGTGGCTACACGTCAGTCGACGGACTGTTTCATCTCTAGTTAGTCGATTTTCCAGCCATTGGATACAAAATCAAGGGCCTGCAGTTCATCTCCAACCTCCACCCCCCTGAGCCACCAGCCACCACCGGCTAAACCGCCAGCCCCCGCAGCCCATGGCCGGTGGAGCTCCCGCGCCACCTCGCTGCCCCACCCGCCCCGAAACCACTCCCCGTCACAAGGCCGCCGCCGCCCCAGCCATCCCTCTATGCCCCCTGCGCCGAGCTTTTTCTCCGGCGATCCCCACGCCACCACCCCACTACCATCGGCGACCACCGCCCCCACCCTGAACCCTCAGATAGATAGTGGGATACCTCTCCGGCGAGCCCCCCTCCCCGTTGCGGTTGGTTCTTCCTTAACTCTGGCGATCCCCTATGGGAGTCCTGGACTAGGGGTTCCTTGAGCGTCCGGGCTATGTAATGTGGGTTGGACTGATGGGCCGTGAAGATACAAGATCGAGGGCTTTCCCCCGTGTCCGTATGGGACTCTCCTTGGCGTGGAAAGCAAGCTTGCGTTCTGATATGAAGATTCCTTTCTCTGTAAACCGGCTATGTACAACCCTAGCCCCCTCCGCGTCTATATAAACTGGAGGGTTTAGTCCGTAGAAGTAGTCATAACCATACAAGCTAGACATCTAGGGTTTAGCCATTACGTTCTTGTGGTAGATTAACTCTTGTAACCCCTATACTCATCAAAGTCCATCAAGCAGGACGTAGGGTTTTACCTCCATCAAGAGGGACAGAACCCTGGTAAACATCGTGTCCCCTGCCTCCTATCACCTTCGATCCTTAGACGCACAGTTCGGGACCCCCTACCCGAGATCTGCCGGTTTTGACACCGACATTGGCCCTTTAATTGTGAGTTCCTCCGTGTTGTCAATAGAAGGTTGGATGGCTCGCCTCATCATCGACGACCAAATCACCTCTAGAAGAGCCCTAGTTCCTAGACAGATCCTCTAGATTGGCTATTTTACCATAGGCCCCCGTCCGGCTATTAAGCCCAAGGCGGTCCCCCGTATTGCCAAAAATTATCTCTGCATCAAACCCGAAGGCATCGACAAGATGGATCCGATAGATGTTTCGTCTTTAAACGAACTGTTAGATCGCATCGCCGCCCTTGGGGTCGCAACAGATTATGATCTGGTCGGGCTTAAACCCGATCAGAGGGAAATACGGTCTCCACCTGTCACCCACCTTGTGGCTGTTGTGGAAGAACAAGTTGAGGATAACGCTCCTCCTATGCTAAAAACAAACTATGTTCGGATCTCCGATCCCTATCAGCCGGACACTCATCTTCGAGAAGTGACTATCTGTCTCCCGAACATAGAATCCGTCATTGAGTCTAACCCCCCCCCCCCCCCAAATACTTTGGACCCTGGGCCAATGATCTTAGAAAATTTTCAAAATTCGGATTCCACAATGGGACAAGGATCGGATTCAAGCCCACGCACCCACCACAATCAATACTCTCCAAGCAATTCTGGTCCCCTGGATATATGCGATTTAATGTATATACTGCAAAAACCTATGGAAACAATCCATCACTTTTGGGCTAGGTTCCTACTTGTTAAAAACAATTTCAAAGATTGATGCAACGACGATGCAGTATCTGTCTTTTGCCTCAACTGCATGGACGAGGGCATCCTCAATGCCCTTAATCGGCACCGCATTCTGCACTTTGCAGGTTTGGCACACATAGTACAGAAGTACTGCACAATGGAAAGCGCCTGAAAGCCCAGAAAGCTCAATGGGAGCCATTGGCCTTTAAGACACCCACCGGCCGAACAAAAAGGATGCACCCTCACGGGGCACCTGATCATTCTTCCACGGAAAGAATAATTCAGCCCTTACCGGGACATAGAACCGTCCTTGATGGATGGCTCGACAAGCCCTGTCAGATACACGAGATGCCAAATTCTGAGCAACTCATAACCTTTGAGCATGTTGGATAGTCCGGTAAGTGGCTAAAAGCGGGGAGTCACCAACACTACTTCGACAAGGCATTCCCCCACGGATAAGGACCTTGGTGTGTTTACGGTCTTCGAGACCTTTTCTTCAAACAACCGACGCAGAAGGGCGCTCCGCAACCTCGCCAAAGTCAATCACGTAGTCGCAATAGAATCCTTGGAACGATATGGCAATAACCTTCAACGCCAATGACGAGCCAAGGGCCCGATCAGTCTGAGCACCAGCCACTTTGGTTTTAAACCCAATTGTAGACGGCTTTCGCCTCACTAAAGTGCTCATGGACGGCGGCAGTGGACTGAACCTCATCTACGAAGACACGCTCAATAAAATGCAGATGGACATGAGTCGCATTGAGCAAAGCAATACATCCTTCCGAGCAATCATCCCCAGTCGGGAAGCAAGTTGCTCAGGGAAAATTAAACTAGATGTGGTATTCGGCACGCCAGAGAATTATAGGTCCGAAGAGATAATCTTCCAGGTGGCCCCTTTCAATAGCGGATATCATGCCCTATTAGGGTGAGATGCATTCACGCGCTTCCAAGCCATACCTCATTACGGGTACATGAAGCTCAAAATGCCCGGGCCCAATGGTGTTATCACCATCTCCAATGATCTGGACATAGCACTCGGCGCCGAAAAGAAAACCGCATCCCTAGCCCTCGAGGGGTGGCCGAGGATCTCACCGCTCTGCATTCCACGGTGCATACAGATGACGTAATTCTTGATAAAAGGCCTAAATCCACTTCTTTTCAAGCCATCAGATGAGATAGTAAAATTTCAAGTTCACCCGGCGGATCCCAAGAAGACAACTTCCATTGGGGCACGGCTGGATCCAGCGATTGACGCCGCATTACCTGCGTTCTTGCGTGATAAATGGGACATCTTCGCCTGGCACCCCTCGGATATGTTGGGAATCCCACGTGCGCTGGTCGAACATAGTATCAACATACTGAAGGGATACAAGCTAGTCAAGCAAACGTTGTGGCGATTTTCCGAACCCAAATGACAGGCTATCACTACAGGAAACGGGAGATTTGTTGTCAGTACTGCTCCTTGCCGTCAACATTTCGTCGAGTTAGACGACAAAGACTAATTTTGCTGACAGCTGCTGATGGCAAAGAAAAATGACGGCAAAATCATGCTTTCCCGTCTGTAAATAAAAATACAAACAATAAATATAATGAAAACGCAGACGGCAAAGTCTTTGCCGTCTGTGTTTTGTAAAAAAAAACACAGACGACAAAGAGAAAACACAGCACATGGATCACTCTCATGGATCGATGATGTGGCATCATCATCCACCACAGATGTGCAGCCCACTCCCACCACTCTCCCTCCCTACAGCCCACCACGCCGCACCCAACCCCACCCCATCGTATCCACCCGCAACCCGTCCTCCCATAAATCACGCTCGAGCACACACATGCACAGGAAAAAATAACTATCGTTGCTAAAAAAGGAAAAACAAATCTCTCTCTCTCTCTCTCTCTCCTGATTGCTCTCAGATCCAATCCCCTTCTTGGTTGCGACTCTGATCTGGCCGGCCGGCTGGCCAACATTCCCGGCCACCATGCCGCCTGCACCATCCCTTCCCTCCTCGACTCCCCTTGCTCCTGTTCTTCCTCAACACACATGGAGGAGCCTCCCTCGCCATGCTCTTGCTCTGCGCCATAGAGTGCCACCACCGAGCGGGCGCCGTCATCAACGCCACATGCCGCCACTGGCCCAAGATGAAGTGCGTCAACAGCGCCCCCACCCCATCTGCTGCTCTACCGGGCCACGCACGTCGCAGGGGCGCCCGTCTCCTCCTCCAGCCACCTCCCGTTCGTCCTGGATGAGGTCGCCTAGCGGGAATGCGGGATGTGTTCGTCAGCGCTGCTCCTCCTCTCTCCCTTCTCGTGCTCTCCTCTGCAGCCAATGGCCTCAAGCTTGCCGTTGCTGCTCGTCCCCTCTCCCATGGCCGCTTGTCTCGCGCCGCCGTTCGCTCCTCCTCTTGGCCCCAACCACCCGAGAAGCAGCCACGCACGAACCACCAGGAGGCCACCCTGCCATAAGCGCCCCGCTCGGGCTCTTCGTGCCGCCACCACAGGAGTTCTTCGCTGCCACGTCACCGCTCACCACCATGACACCCCGAACTCCGGTCACGAGAGTCGCTCCGGTCACCGAATGAACAGGAAGAATAGCACACTGAAAAACAAAATAGATAGAACAATAGTAGTAGGGCCGCACGTCATTTTTTAATAAAGAAATATTTGTTGTCGTCTATTATTTATCAGCCTGACGGCAAAGAGATAGTTTGACTGATGGCAAAGATGTTATTCTTTGCCGTCTGTTATTCTTTTGGCTGACAACAAAGTATGCTTGTCACATCCCTAGTTCTGGTGTGAATAGGCTAGCCTTCATGTTTGCATCATGTTTAAATTTCATTTAAATTTGAAATGGGGATTTGTGAAACCCTTAGAAATCATTTCTGAAAATAACCCAAGTAAAAATTGCTCCAAAAGGGTGTAAGAAAATGCTCATGTTGCTCTCTGAAAATATTGGACAGAAATAAAAATCAAACCAATATTTTAAAGAGCTTATAAGTATTTATTTTGGGCATTTGGAATTAATCCAGTATTTATTTGCGTTGGATAAATATTCTTATATATACAAAATATTGTCCAATAATTCTGAATTTTGATGAGGGACTTTGGATTAATTCCTTAGGTCCCTGCAAAACTTGGCAGAATTAAATAAAATGATTTGGTATTTTTATCAAATCAAAACAAATGTCAGAAAAATAGAAAAGGAAACAGAAAAAGGGAAAAAACCCTTACCTGGCCTCACCTGGCGGCCCACCTGCTTTGGCCCAACAAGCCGGCCCAGCTGACTGGCCACGCCAGTCATCCC